>NC_064814.1:33045549-33131514 GCF_023721935.1 Panthera uncia
GGGGGGAGGGAAAGGGAGAGAATCTTTAAAAAAATTTTTTTTTAATATTTATTTTTGAGAGCAAGAGCGACAGAGCATGAGTGGGGGAGGGGCAGAGAAAGAGGGAGACACAGAATCTGAAGCAGGCTCCAGGCTCTGAGCTGTCAGTACAGCCCGATGCGGGGCTCGGACCCATGAACCCCCAGATCATGACCTGAGTCCAAGTCGGATGCTCAACTGACTCAGCCACCCAGGTGCCCCAAGAAATAAAAATTTTAAAGACAACAAATTCATGAAAGAAAGTTCAACTTTCATCATCAAGATGAGAGAGAGAATCTTAAGCAGCCTCCACTCCCAGCACAGAGTGAGCCATGCGAGGCTGGATCTTTTGACCATGAAATTGTAACCTGAGTCCAAATCAAGAGTCGGAAGCTCAACTAACTGAGTACCCAGGCATCCCCTAACTTTTGATTCACCTTTACCTCTCCTTGCCTTCTTCCATTCTCTCTCTTACTTCCTTTCTCTCTCCCCACTGTTAGGGGAGAGAGAAAACCTCAGGGAAAATGTTTGAATTCTTATACTTAAGTGTAATCTAGGAAAGAATTGAATATTTTATAGGGAAGGGAACTAATATCTTACTTACTTACCACTTCTTACTATTCATCGATTTGCAGATTTACAAATATCAAGCACCTACTGTGTTCTAGGAACCTTGTTTTATGCCCTAGTGATACAGCGGTAAGCAAAACAAAGTTCTAGCTCTCACAGAGATTATACTGGTGGGCACTTCACTTAAACTGACTGGTTCACCAACTCCTCACAATAATCTTATGAGGTAATGATGACAACAATAATAGATAACTCTTAGCAATGCAGATCTATCCCAGGTACTGGGATACCTGCTTTATATGTATTAATTATCACAACAATCCTGTGAGATAGGGGGTATCTCTTCCCCACTTCACAAATGAGGAAACTGAGACACAAAGAGGTGACTAGCTCAAGGTTTGAACCCCAACAGTGTGGCTCTAACTCTCAGGCTATTAACAACGAGGCTATATTGTTTCTTATACATTTCTTTCTTAGTATCACAACTTTTAAGGGTCCAAGTTGTATCTCAGGTCGTCTGACTCCCAAGCTCAGAGGCTTGCAAAACACCTCAGTGGTCCCCTGGAAAAAATGAGGATTGAGGATGCCTGAGAATTTTTACAACACTTTCTCTTACGACGAAATCAAACTGATTTCCACGTAATTATCAGATTTGTGATACAACCCTTTTGCACTGCAAAATTCCCAGAAAGGAACAAGGTAGGGCCTGGGGCCCGGGGTCATCTTACACTAGCTGGGGCACCCAGCAGATGGCGCTATCTTAGTAGCCGCCAGCTGGTTGTCCGGTCCCCAGGGCTCACCGCCTCCGCCGAAAGCTTCCCGGCCCTCTCTCACTCCCTTCTCTCTCCTCCTCCCCACGGAGCCCGAGCCCACGTGACCTCAAGGCGGCCAATGGGCGAGCAGAGAGGGCGAGCTGGTCCCTGTGGCCGCCATTAAAGCGAAGGGAAAACCCGTGAATTCGGATTAAAGGGGGAAAAACACCGCCCGCTGGGCCCACAAAATGGGGGAGACTACGGCGTCCGGGCGGTGAGGCCGCAGTAGAGCAGACGTTAGGCCGGCTTGGCCCAGGGACGACACGAAGACACAGCCAGAGAATGGTCTCAGCCCGCAGACGCCGCCACCACCTCCGCCGCTGAAGAGATTCTGGGCTTAAGGACATCGCCGCTGCCGGGCCGGGGGCCTGAGCTTCTCTCCCGGTTCTTGCCCTTCCTGCCCCTCTACGGGCGCCTCCCCGCCCGGGAGAAGTCTCCAGGGCTTGTGCTCTGCCCTCTCGGACTCGATTTTAATTATTTATTGTGTAATTTATTATTTTTCCTTGTGGAAGGGGCCCATATCTCCTCTGTCCCCCAGAGAGGAACGAGCGTCCGCGGGCTCCGCGGCGGCTGCAGTCCGGCCCGCGGGGCGAGCGCGGCGCGGCCCTCCCGCCGGCCCTGGGCCCCGGGCGGCTAGGTGCCGGCCGGGCGGCGGGGGCTGCTCGCGGCGGCGGGGGGGGTGGGTGGGGAGGGCGGGCGGCCCGGCGGCCTCCTCTTCCACCGCTCCCCCAACCACCACCCCCCCGCCCTCCCCGGTGTCTGTGTTTCTCTCTCTGGTCGGAGGCGGCGGTAATGGCGGATGGTGGGTTGTGGCGCCGGCGGCGGCTGCTGTGAGGGACGATGAGTTCCTCCTTCGTGCCGAACGGGGCCAGCCTGGAAGATTGTCACTGTAACCTCTTCTGCCTGGTAAGTGCCCGGGCCGCGGGCAGAGGCCCCGGCGAACGGGGCGGTGGGGGAGGGGGCGGCGAGGTGCGCCCTTGGGCCGTGGGGGAGGGGGTCCGGGTCTGATCCAGATGCCCGAGTCCCTAGGCTAGGCCCAGCCAGAGCCGGCGTGGCGGCCCAGCTCCGCACCAACCCCGGGAAACGCGTTCGCTCACCCACCATCCTGGGCTCTGGTGTAGGAGTGCTGGCTTTTTTTTTTTTTTTTTTCCTTCCTTGTTTCTGACTCTTTCTCACCGTAGTCCTGCCTTCAACTTGTGCTCCTTATCTGGCTGGACACTCACATTTCCCTCTGTGTTTCTTAACTATTGCTTTTCACCTTATTGACCGTGTATCTTTCTTCACACTTTGCACATTGCCCATTCTCCCGGTGCCTTTATGCCTCAGTCCGGTAGTCTGGTTTCCCCCAATAAACAGTACCCCGGAACTTAGATACTAAAAATCTCTTTTCGTTTTACGTTCTTCTAATGAGTCAAACTAGCAGATTAGTTTTTTCCTCCGATGAGTTCATATCTCTGTATAAAAACCAGTAGATACTATTTCATATGTTTTCTCTTTAAACTTTGAAAACAGTTTACCGTTTTGACAATTTCTAGCCATCTTGCTTTTATTACATTATGTTTGTGTGAGAGTGAAACGGACTAATGGAGGTCATGATTTTGCACTAATTTTTTTTTTTTATTTGTCTGTTTTGCTTGTATTTTTAGAATGCTTTGAGCAGGCTGCTCCTCGTTTTATTGAAAAGTCTAGGGAAGTTGGATGCAAGAATGACAATTGTATAGGTTGGCCCAGTTCTGGGAACATCCAACTATTAAGACTTTGAAAAGTACCAACTGTTGCAAATATTTAGTCCTCAGTTGGGCAGTAGCTTAGCTTCATCCATGATTTAAAGTTTCAGTGACTTTTTTTTATATTTTCTGTGCTATGAGAAATATTAAGAGAGAATCTGATAGGTAAGTGAACTGAGTGGGCGGAGCACAACTAGTTGGCAAGTGTAAACTGCCAGTCATGTATCAGCAGTTTCATTTTTGGCACTTTAGGCTTTACACCTTTAAGCGCAGTAAAGAATTACGGAATTTCCTCTGTCGAATTTCTTTCACTGTGCCAAATAGGGATTTTTAGCGCCCTTCTCTTATAAAATGTTTTCTTGTACAATGTCCATTAATCAGCATCATCTTCAGATGTTAAGACATAACAGCAGGTTTTACATTTCTGGCTCCGTCTATTTTTGGTACTTTTAGTATCAGGTTCTTTGAAAATAGACTACTACAAATCTTGACAGTTCTTTGTGAGCACCTATTTCACTTTTCCTAAAAGGGATATGTGAAGAACTAATAAATTTTTTCAGTTATAGTTCACGTTTCTTTTCATTAGAGACATCACTTCTATAAACATGGAATGATGAGTCTTTAAAAATTAATTTTCTGTTACAAGTGTGACTAGTTGGAACAGAACTTAGGAAATGTTTACTAAGTGTGCAGTATTAAAGTACATGTTTGTATTTAACATTATTACACTTATTTCTCTTTGGGACACAGTATTTGTTGCTATTCAGTGATATGTCAGTGTTAATTTTTTAACTGTTTCTGGTCCTTAAATTTTTGGTTCACTTATCAAACATTTTTTTTTTTTCAGTCAATCTGCTTTAATATCTTAAGTATATATTGAAAAATTATAATGTCTTAAAGAAGGGACTTTAAAAGTGAGTGCTTTTGACTTTGAGTGAATGTGCAATAATCACGCTTTCTTTTCTTTAGGCTGACTTGACGGGAATTAAATGGAAAAGATATGTATGGCAAGGCCCAACTTCTGCCCCTATTCTGTTTCCGGTGACAGAGGAAGACCCCATTTTGAGCAGTTTTAGTCGCTGCCTTAAGGCAGATGTACTCGGTGTTTGGCGGCGAGATCAGAGACCTGGAAGAAGAGAATTGTGGATATTTTGGTGGGGTGAAGACCCCAATTTTGCTGACCTTATTCACCATGACTTGTCAGGTGAAAGCAACTTATCATTTCTAAGTAATGATACAGCAACATTGTATACTTTTCCTAAAAATCATTTATATTACAAATTGAGATGTTTTTGTGTGTGAAACATTGTTAGGCATGAAGCCAGATAAAAATTTAGCTTATTTCACTCTGGTTATTTTATTTTACTTAAATTATCCATACTGTGGTAGGCTTTAGCCTTGAATAACTGTTCTTTCACCACCCAGCTTCCTTGTGAACTTCTTACAGACAGGGCACAGGGAAGACATGTTACATTACCTAAGAAAAATGGAATGGGGGAGCATAAAGTTCCTAACAGTAATTTGTAGGCATATGTAACTAACTATTTGCGTCAATTTTGCCATTGCTGTCTACTGTATGAGTATGCAGATAGTTATAGGGGTATCTAGAAATGTTGTAACTTTCTCGTGTTTTTTCAGATACATATTTAGTTATTGTTATATTAACGAATGAAAGCATATGTTAATTGTGTTATTTTTGGAAAGTGATTCTTTTAGATACTGTTTCATCAAAGACTATCATTAAGATGAGACTAGTGCCAACTTATTTAGCTTATATAGAAAGAACATGGGGTCATAATCAAAAAAGTTACACAGAAATAATTTTATTATAAATGTATCAATAAGGTTACTTCTGTCTTATTTTTGTGACTTTTAGGACTAAATGTTACTTTAGAAAAACAAACTATAGCTCTCTTACAGTAATCGCTGATGCTTTTGCTTACTTTGACTGTAAGAATCAATGTTAACTGAATCTTTGATGATAGGAATGTAAATGATTAGTTATTTGCATGTAAGGTACCAACCACTTCAGCAAGATGTTTGGTAATGATTCTTGACAGGTAAATTTAGGATTTTTAGATAACTAAAAAAAAGCATTCTTATTTGAAATTGAGTACTCTGAAGTTTCTATTAGTGCCCATTTGACCTGTAAGACCTATTTTATTTTTGGATGTAATGTAATCCAGGTGGCTGTCTCAAATAAGCCCTTAGTAAGACTAACTTTTCTGTAGGAATGTATGTGTTATATTTGTTTTGAATGTCGCCTTTACCTTCTAATGAACAAACCCTTCAGTGCTAATCCTTATTTTGAGAGTGATTGCAGTTCTTTTATGATAAATGCTTTCCAGCTTTTCCAGCTTTCCTAATAAGATCCCTGCTGGAGAGATTAGTTCTTAGTTCTCTAAGTATGCAGTGTAGTTCTAAATATGTAAAGTGATGTGTTTATATATATGTACATGCACAAATATATGATATATACATATATATCAGGATATGAAATTTCTTCCTGGCATCAGCAAGATGCTGCTGCTTTTTAATTGTCATGTCAAAAGGTAAGCTTGCCAGCTTCCTTTTTCTTCCATTGACTTTGGTATGCTGGAGTTATTTTAATCTTTATTTTAAGTGGTCATAAAAACCACCTTACAAAAATTTTGGGAACTATTTTTAATGATGTTTATAAACTATAGATAAAAACTAGTTGTTGATAAACTATAATGCTGACTTGGGGATTTTAGTGTTAATAAAATTGGCAGAGCATATGAACAGACCATTTCCCCCCAGATTCCATGTAATACATTTTGTGAAATCAAAGATAATTTTAACAGGTGTGAGGTATTCAGTTTTACCATAGTAGGACTAATGTTTTAGAAGTAAAGCCTATTAAAGTTAAATGAAAATACTGTGTGGATTTTTTTTCTCCCCTAAGTTTCATGTTATGCTAAATGTTTTCTCCTAAAACTGGGCTACAGTTTAAAAAACTGCTTCTGTAGTTTAATTTTGCTTTTTTGCATAACTAAAAAAAATGGTAGTACCTGTATTTTAAAATATTGATCTTGAATGTAAATGAATATAATTTTGGCATATTAGGTTTTAATTGTTGTTAGATTTTGCTGAATGCCACTGAATGGTAATTAACTTTAAAAATTGTGTCAAAGTGAAAGCAATTGAAATAGTAAAGCAAAATATATTAGGAGTAGTATGTATAATCGTAATTACCGTTCCAAAGCTTGTTCTGTAGTGTGTATAGTCATTGGTATTTATGTAATGTTTTAGCTTTCTCCCCCAGCCCCCTTGTCATTTACTTTAGAATGTTGTTACTTAAATCAGACATATCTTAAAGAATAATAAGGTCTTTTCAGATGGAGTATATTTGTCTAGCCCTTTTCTTTGCTCCAGGGACACCGTCTGCCTCCCTTTTGGGATAATTAGTCTGCCTCTGTCTGTCTAGCTAACCCCTTTTTCATTTCTTCCCATCTGTGGCACTCTATTCCCTTCTTTTAAGCTCCCCTGAGAAGAGAGCAGCTGGACAGTAGGGGTGGCATCAGCTGCAGGAGGCAATCCTGAGTTCCAAGTGGAGGTGTAGCACTGAGGAAAGGGGAACCGGAAGGACCCAGGTGGTAACTAAAAAGCTGGTTAATTTAGTTTGAGCTTGCTTTTTGCAGGCACAGGCAGTGCCCTTCTGTTTGGTTCAGCACCTATGACATCTTGTTACTGAAATGTTTGTGATTATGGTGATATTTCCCTTCTTGGTGGGGAAAGGAGGGAAAGCATTCTATTTTGCAAAGAGTAAAATTCTGTTTTTCTTATTAACTGAAATATTTAGTTATAAAAGTACAGAATTGCCCTTGCTTAACCCCTTTCTTTCATGTCATCCTTAGTGTATTTTTAAAAATAAACTCAATTTTAAAAGTTTTACATAAAATTTGCAAAGATAGTATAGAAAGTTCCTATATAATTCTCACCTAGCTTTTATTTTGAGTATCTTATGTATTGTTAACATTTTTCACAACTAATGAACTGATAGTGATACAGTGGTGTTAACTAAAGTCTGTACATTATTTGGGTTTCCTTTATTTTTACTTGAAATTCTTTTTCTACCCTCTGCCTCATCCAGGATACTGCATTTAGTTGTCCCGTTTCCTTAGATTGTTCTAGACTGATATTTTCTCAGACTTTTCTTGTTTTGATAATCTTGATAGTTCTGAAGAGTCTGATCAGGTTCTATAGTGCATTTTAAATTTTGTCTGTAGCCTATGTTTGGGTTCCTTTCTTTTCAAGTGTAGATGAAGTATAGAAATAGAATGTAAACTCACCTTATAGCTAATTGGTAGAAATCTGTCATGTTGCTAATTGGTAAAAATCTGTCACAGCAAACCAAATCTAATTTGATACTTCAAACCCTCAGTTATTTGTTTTGTAGCAGTAGTCAATACTGTTTAGTAATTTGCAAAGACCTAATGATTTTTGGGTTAGGGTTTATACTAACTAGTATTGGCCTAACTAACATTCCAGGAGGACATTTGTTCAGAATATTCTTTGAATCTCAAAGCCAAAAACTTCTACTTACTACTATTTTTTTTTAATTTTGTTTTTAACTTTTTGCTCTTTCCTCTGAGAATGGGTAGTTGAATCAATATCAGTATGTGGTTTTTTTTTTAATGTTTATTTTTGACAGAGAGAGACAGAGAATGAGTGGGGGAAGGGCAGAGAGAGAGTGAGACACAGAATCAGAAGCAGGCTCCAGGCTCCAGGCGCCAGGCTCCAGGCTCCAGGCTCCAGGCTCCAGGCTGTCAGCACAGAGCCTGATGCGGGTCTCAAACTCACAGACTGCGAGACCATGACCCGAGCTGAAGTCAGACCTTCAACCGATTGAGCCACCCAGGGGCCCCAATTTCAGTATGTTTTGATAGAAGAAGGATTAGGGAACAAAATTCCTCTCTTGATTACAGCCTTAAATTTCTTTTTTTTCTTTTTTTTTTTTTTTTTGCTTTAACATTTGTAGCAGACCTCATTTAGTGGTTGTGTGATAGAAATATAAAACTGGTGCTGGGAAAATTTTAGCTTAATTTCTCTGGTCACAAGTCCTATCTATAGTGGGCAGGACTGATTTGTTCTTTTAAGTGTGCTATTAGTTTGCATCAAAGCAAGATTGTTTTATTACCATTAGTGTGTCCTTGAAGGAGAAGAATTTTTTCTGGGTATTTTTGTTTTATGCCTTCACTTTTTTGGAATTTTATTGCTGTCATTATTGGCTTTTAGTCTTTCCCTTAAATAAGAATAAAAACAAAACCTCTCCTGAAGGTTTACATCTTTTAAAAAAAAATTATAGTAAGCTAGAATGTGATGAGACTTTGAGAAAACTTGATACCTTGAGAACTAAAAAAACAAAGTCAGGGCTAAAAATACTTGTTATTTTTTTTGGCTCCTGTGGTGTATATATGGAATTTTAGCTACGTGTCCAAATACTTTTCATTATACAAGAATTTCATCATAATACTGTCAAACTAAATGGGCCATTCGTTAGTCTTAGAATTTTAGATTCTTTTATTGAAGGATATTAATTATAATGGAATTTAACCTTGAGTAGCAGCTTTAACAGGATTAACAAGTAGATAAACAGCAGTGAAGTATAGGAATCTAGTGCAGCCAAACTAAAAACTTTTGTTCTCTAGCTACCCTGAAGAGAGTTAATTCATTTTTGTCGTCTTCCATAATTTACTTGTGACCCAACTTTTTTATTCACTTGTCTTTTAGGACAATTTTGTTTGTCCTGTTTCTTCTGTGTACTGTCCATTTTGAGCAAGAAACTATATTTTTTTAAACCTTCATATCAAAGATAATCATCAACATATATTAGGGTATTTAAACCAGAGCTTTTCAGGTTTTGCCATAGATCAATGATGCTGTCAGCTTAAGGCTCTCAGTAATATTTGTTGAATGAATGACTGTGAATGGGCAATTATAGTATTCAAGACAAACGCTGAATTAGACATTTAAACATTTCTTTTTGGGGCACCTGGTTGGCTCAGTCGGTTGAGCGTCCGACTTTGGCTCTGGTCATGATCTCGTGGTCTGTGAGTTCGAGCCCCGCGTCGGGCTCTGTGCTGACAGCTCAGAGCCTGGAGCCTGCTTTGGATTCTGTATCTACCTCTCTCTCTGCCCCTCCCTCGCTCATGCTCTGTCTCTCTCTCTCTCTCTCTCTGTCTCTCTCTCTCTCTCTCTCTCTCTCTCTGTCAAAAATAAACATTAATAAAAATAAAAACATTTCTCTTTACTCTTTCAGGATATTTTTTTTTCAGGTAGTATTTTCTACCATCATTTTGACCCATTCATTATTCATTAGTGTATGTTGTGTTTTAATAGTTTGTCAAAATTATTTAGGAAAAGATTCCTTTTTTACTGGTCTATTGTTGAAATGTTTAAAGATGTCAGTTTTGAGAAAAATGTTGAACATTAGGTATTAGGTGTGTCAGCTCATTTGTTCTTTTCATTTTTTCCCCCACTCAGAATTATTATTTTTAAAGATTTTATTTTTAAGTAATGTCTATATCCAATGAGGGGCTTGAATTCACAACCCCCAGATCAAGAGTCGTATGTCTACCGACTGAGCCAGCCAGGCACCCCACCACTCAGAATTATTTTAATGACCTATCAGATAGTTTATCATCATCGCTGTAGTCTTGTATCCTCAGGAAAAAAAATATTTTATGGTTATCAAATTTAGCATGTGAACTTTTGTATTGTTTTTTTCAAATAGATACTTTGTAAAAATTTTTCAAGTAACGATGATGAAGAATTCTAATGCTAAGAGTTCTGATGGAAAAGTACTATAAACAAAATTGAACCTGTTTTCTCTGGGGATACAGATACAAGAGGAGAAAAAACATTTAAGTGCATTAAGCAGACTTTTTCTGTTAGGCTATGGTTGATTAAATTCAAAAGAACTAGGTAAAGATTTGCCATGTGTTCCCCTCTACCTCCTTTCTCTATTGTAGTACTTGTGTTGCAATTCAAGGACTTGTTTTAATTAGTGTAAGAGGTGCATATCATTGTCTTGGGTGGGTTGGTTGTACCATTTCACTTTTCATATCTGAATACAACATGTAGAGAAGTATTTTTGCTATGGTTATTATAACATCAGGATATTAGAAGCTTTGCTCAGTAGTCTCTTATTTTTAAGTGATTCCCCCACCCCCCCAAAAAAAAAACACCAAAAAAAATCTTTAGGCTTTTCACTGAGTGTTAGTTATTAGGACTTATTTCCTCAGCAGTGAAAAATGAAATTATGTTACTTTAGTGTAATAGTTGCTTAGTTACTTGATGTATAGGTGAGGATGTACTTAAGATGTTTGTTGGCTTAGAAAACCCTAACAGGTGGTGGTTTTATGCCTAAATCCCATTTACTGTTAATGAAAATTGTGGGAGTTTGAGGGTATGATGTAAAATGAGGATAAGTTCATTTGAGTTTCTCGAGATAAAAGCATTAAGTTCACCTGAGTTTCCCTAGATAAAACTTAAAGCAATGAGAGAGAAATGCTTGAAAATTAATGCTGATTAATTTCCTAAACTATATTTAGTATTCTTAAATCATTTAAATTCAGGTGTAACTGAATTTTATGTAAAAAAAAAAAAAAATGTATGTAGGGGTGCCTGGGTGGCTCAGTCAGTTGAGTGTCCAACTCTTGATTTCAGCTGAGGTCATAATCCCAGTGTCCTGGGATTAAGCCCTGCATCAGGCTCTGCATTGAGTGTGGAGCCTGCTTAGGTTGGTCTCTCTTTCCCGCTGTCCCTCTCTCCTGCTCTGTGTCTCTAAAAAAAGAAGAAAAATGTATATAAATTATTGTATTGTAGGCTTTTACTATTCCAAACACTGTTTTATTTACTTTTTGGGAAGAAGGCAAATTCATTCTCAAGTTTTAAGTGAATAATTTTCCGATATTTGAAGTTTATAGTAACTGTACAACTTTAATATGTAATGGTAATTCTGTGTCTTAGGTTTTTGTAGCTTTTGAACTTAGAACTAGTTAAAAAGGTTTTGGTAAAGATTTCTTGTATAGAACAGATGTTATAACCATTGTGCTTCTCGGAAGGTAAGGATTTTTGAGGTAAATGGCAATAAAAATACACTAAATAGATTACAAAGAAGTTAAGAACTGGAAGATATTCCTAGGATAACTTTCTTGGAATTAAAAACATGCATATTTTAAGTAATTATAAATCATAATTTGAGGTAAAACTTTTAATGTGACTTTAATTTTGAAATGATAGAATCTGATTAGCCTGAAAGCACATTAAGATTTTTTTCTCTCAGCGACTCACAAATATACTTGTGATCTAGACCCTTAAATGATTAAATTGAAGTCCATGTGTGCCACTTCTCTTTTCTCCTAGCTTACTGTTTTCTTTAATAAAGCGAAACTCATGAAGTTTTGGCTTTAAATGGATACATATATATAGATAGATAGATCGATTTATATAGATCTATCTATATACGGTTGTCTATAATATAATAGAATGTGAAAGCCTTTTATCTTTAATACTAATGCTTAATATTAATGATTTAAAATTATTCCAGTTCTCAAGTATTGTCATTTTCTATAGCTTACCTGATTTTTTTTAAAGCTTACCTTTTTGGAAAAATAATTAATTGACTTGAAAGACTTGACTAATTTAAAACACTTTAAAAACACTTTAAAGAACATTAACTTTGTAGTGGCACAAATTTCTAGTGCAGTTAAAGTCCACTGTCATTATATGCTTTTTAGTTAATGTTCATTCTCCCATTTGTTGTGTAGGTTATGAATGTAAACCATGTGTCCCTCTAAACACATGCTTCTGCTTTTATTCAAAAGCATCATAGTTTATTATTTTTCTGTGAGTGTAGTGTAGACATTTTTAGTGTTGAATTAAGAAAGGTTTTATGTATTTTTTTACTTACATTGAAAGATTCACATGTATATTGTTTGTAAAGACATAGGCTATGAAATAATACTAAATTATATTTGAAACAAAATAAGTTAAAGAGCTCAAGTACAGTTTGTAGCAGTATTCTTTTGATGCTTTGTTAAAGGTATGAAAGGATAGAGTAATACATTTTTGTTAAACTACATCTGGACTTCTCTCGAAGTAACTATGTTAATATTTTTTTGATAAGTTAACTTGGAGTGGTTAATAGGTGAGCTGGCAAAATTGCTGCTTACTAATGAATAGTGAGGGTAGTTACAACTATATCATAAGTGCTATTTAAAATTTTGGTTTTTATATTTTAAAATTTCTTCCCCCAGTAGAGGATCCTATACTGAATAGTAATCATGGGAATCGTTTGTTTGAAATGAGACCTAAGGTGGCTAATAATACGTTGCTTGTTAGGCTGTGTGCCAAAAGCTTCCTTTTTATTCATCACTTATTTTTATAGTTGAGTCGTGGATTAGAATGCTGATGGACATAAAATGTTTTGGGTTAATTATTAACTAGCTAATTTTTTTGGCAAGCTGAATGAATAGAGGAATTAGGACAAGGTAACTAACAAGTAAGCCAGCTTAGAAATTGGCACTTCAGGTATAGAGTGTCTTTAATAAATACAAGCTTATACAAATGGTCTTTTCATGGATACAGAAATCAAATCAGTATGTTTGCATTACATCATTGCTTTTTTATGCAGTGGGAAAATAATTTTCAGGTACTTTAGTAGAATATATGGCACTTAGGCGTTTTATTCCATATGGAGTAACTTTGAAACCTGATATCTTAATGTGTAGAGATATATTGAAGTGATGGTAGCTCAATATTCTGAGGTGCAGTAGGTTTAATGTACTAAGTGGTAGTGGGGTTTACGAATTGAGAGTTTAAATTGTAACACTTTTTGCTTGGCTCTGAGTAGATATAGTTTTTGTTTCTTTCATTTCTCTTGTAGAAGAGGAAGATGGAGTGTGGGAGAATGGACTTTCCTATGAATGTCGTACTCTGCTTTTTAAAGCAGTTCACAATCTGTTGGAACGGTGTTTAATGAACCGGAACTTTGTACGCATTGGCAAGTGGTTTGTAAAGCCTTATGAAAAAGATGAAAAACCTATAAATAAAAGGTAAGCTATCTTATTTAAACTCCTACTTAACATTTCTTAGGTTTGTTAATTTTTATAGCTTTACAGAAAATGTGGAGTAAAACAAGCTATCTTACAGACAGATGAATGAGGTTAATTTTGGCAAAGTGCTGTAAGTATATGATTTTCTTTAACCACTTCACCCTTTCTTTTACACATTTTAAGAATTTTCTTGAAGTGAGAATAGGCTGTGGTTTCAGTATAGTGGCCTAAATTTTTATTCGGGATGATAGAAAAAAGGTAGGATGAAAGCAGAGGCTTAAGCAATGAACAGTGCTTATTTTAGTACTATACTAGTGCAAATATATTCACAGTACTCTGTTAAGTAATATTAATACTTGTAAAAGATAGTGATCTGTAATTGTAGTGATCTGTAGTTATGTTTTGGATTGAGTTAGCTCTTTTCATTCCCAAACTTCTCATTTTGCTTTAAAGTAATTTAAATTTGTGCTTTTCTATATAAGACCTGTTTAGTCTTAGAGTATTTGTAATTTTCTTGAACTTTGAATTAAGCAAATTTATGACACTAATTTGTAGAGTAGGTAGAGGCACAGAAGACTTTTAAGATACCATCTTTTCCTGTGCAGTTAAAAGCTTTAGGTTGCTACAGTTCTCTGTGATTTAAATGGTTTGAGACACAGCCTGTTAGAAGATTTGGTCCCAAGCAGTTGTTAAATTAGTGAGGCTTCAAGAGAGATAAAACAGTGGTAAGATGGAATGTGAGAGAAGGGAAAAGGAAATATTTTAGTTTTCCCTGAAAGATGTGAGGATACGAAGTAAACATTTGGTTATGTTGTATCATTGCTGAGAGGCCATCTTTTCTGTCTTATGTGCACATCTTTTTTTAATGTTCTTTTAAACTTCTCTTTTTAGTTTTATTAGAATGGATGAGTAGATAAACCTGGACAAATCAAGGCTCTTTTATTTTTTCCCTCTTTGAAAATGAACATAAACCTTTATTATCAACAAGAAAATTAATTGTACAGGTTGGGAATGAATTCAGTTGCAAAAGACAGAAGACTTAACCACTTGCCTTATGTAGGAATTGATTTTTCTCAATTGCAAGGAATCTGGGGGTATATAGTTCAATACTAGTGCATTGGTTCAGTAATGTCTTCAAGGACTCAGGTTTCCTGGACTTTTCTTCCATGTCGTCTTTAGTCTTTGGCTTTCATCCACATGGTCCCAGTGGGTGTTGTTGCTTTGGATTTCACTCACAGTGAATTCAGACAGGAAGAGGAAGGGAAGAATTTAGATGGGGTGACCCTTGAATCAGAAAATAGGTTCCTTCTTAGAGACTTTAGCTGACTTATCACTGTCTATCCTGAGAGAAACAAATATTTTTATGTGGAAGCATTGCTACGCTGAACAAAATAAGGTTTCTGATTAGAAGAAGAAAGAGAGAATAGACATTAGGTAGGCAATTAGAAGAAGGGGAAATACAGGTTGGTAATTAGCAATGTTCACCAAATACATAATACAGTTTTAAGAAGTCAAGCAGATTACTAAGATCTAAAATGATGAAAAGCTGTGATCCTGAGCCCCAACTCCTAGATGTGCTCCTTATACGCATTCCCTTTTAATCCTTTTAACTTTCTTTCAATTTACCTATTATAAATTTTAAAGCAAGTAACATGCTTACTCTTGAGTTTTCAGTTATTCAGGATTAATCTATTGACTTTGTATTGATGGTTTAGTTACTTTATACTCTTCCTCCATCCCAACCACTTGGACATTGATATACTTGTATGCGTTCTTTTCCCTTTGTTTCTTTCTTATCTTGCCAATAAGATTATAAGAGTTCATAAAAAATATTTACTATGATTATATAAATACTATTTATAGCCAAGCCATATAGTATATTAGGATTATATTCCATTTACTCTGTATCTTTTTGTTTTCCTCTGTGTTCATGATTATTTCTTTTTTCACTTAATTATCTATGTCAGGGATTGGTAAACTACTACTCCACAGGGTAAATATAGCCTGCCACCTGTTTTTGTAAGTAAAATTTGATTTTAACATAGCCATGTTCACTCATTTATGGATTATTTTATGCCTGCCTGCACGCTACAGCACAGCCGAATAGAGATGACCCACAAAGCCTAAAATATTTAGCCTAAAATATTTATCCTCTAGCTCTTTTCAGTTAGTTTTCTGACCTTTGATCTATGTACTGATTGGTGATTCACTCCCAGACTATTTACCAGAAGCACAAATCTTCCCTCCCTTCCTTTAAGTAGTTTGTGTAATCTATTAGTTTCTTTTTTCTTTCTCTCTCTTTTTAATTTATTTTTGAGAGAATAGAGAGTGTGTGAGAGTGCACTCAGGAGAGACAGACAGAAAAAGGAAGAGAGGATCCCAAGCACCATCAGTGCAGAGCCTGGCACAGGGCTTAAACTCCCAGACTCTGAGATCATGACCTGAAGCCGAAACCAAAAATCAGGACACTTAAACAACTTGTGCCACTCAGGTGGCCCTCTGTGTGTTTTTGTTTGTTTGTTTTGTTTTTTAAGATTTATTTTTAGAGAGCATGAGCCAGGGAGAAGGGGGGGGGGAGGGAGGGAGGGAGGGAGAGAGAGAGAGAGAGAGAGAGAGAGAGAGAGAGAGAATTTTAAGCAGATTCCACACAGTGCGGAGCCTGACACAGGGCTCAGTCCATGACCCTGGGATCATGACCTGAGCCAAAATCCAAGAATTGGACACTCAACCAACTGAGCCACCCAGGCTCCCTTCTCTTGTTACTTAATATCTTTATTTGTGGGGCACCTGGATGGCTCAGTTGGTTAAGCATCCAGCTCTAGATTTCAGCTAAGGCTATAATCTCACAGTTCATGGGTTTGGGCCCCACATTGGGCTCTGTGCTGACAGCATGGAGCCTGCTAGGGATTCTCTCTCTCCCTCTCTTTCTTTCTTTCTTTTTTTTTTTTTAATTTTTTTTTTTTTTAATGTTTATTTATTTTTGAGACAGAGAGAGACAGAACATGAACGGGGGAGAGTCAGAGAGAGAGGGAGACACAGAATCTGAAACAGGCCCCGGGCTCTGAGCTGTCAGTACAGAGCCCGACACGGGGCTCGAACTCACAGACTGTGAGATCATGACCCGTGCTGAAGTCGGACGCTCAACCGACTGAGCCACCCAGGCGCCACTCTCCCTCTCTTTCTGCCCCCTCCCCCATGTGCCTTCACGTTCTTTCTTTCTCTCTCTCTTTCTCTCTCCTAGGATAAGTATTTTAAAAAAATATATGTTTGAGCCCTTCATTTTTCAGTTCTAATTTGGACTGGTTGTTCTATAGGCTCGTTTCACAGCATTCATCATGGGAATTCCCTTTCCCTTATTTCCTAGATCTCATGTTTGTTTTTTTTGTCTTAACTATTTTGGTAGTGCCTATCCACCAGTAGTTTCCTAAGAAGGGAGTACATGAGAAGTAATATTTTGGGATCCTGAATATCTAAATTACCTCCTTTTCTACTCTTGAGACTTCTGGGCACTAAAATACTGATTGGAAATTCTGTTTGTATGTGAGTAGCTGTGAAATTGCAGGCTTTAGTAGGGTGACTTGTCGGGGACCTGTTCATTTTATTGGGTGCCTGCTGCCTGTCTATCTGTATGTGTCCCTCCCCACCCCCATTACTTTAAGCTAATTGCTTTCCCGGAGGAGTCCTTTAGTATCCTAACTAGAGAGTATAAGCTTGGCTGCCGATGTTTAGGGAGTCTACTGGGGAAAGGGGGCTGTAGTTGTACATTTATATTGGGGAAATACTATACTTGTATGGTATTTAGATTTTCACTTAATTTCTCTTTTAAATACATCATTTCAGCTGTATCTAGTATCTTTAAGTGCAGAGTCGCTCTGTTTCATCCAATTCATAGTGAACTTGTAAGTTTTCCACTGATCTGGAAAGATGTAAAGATCCTGTCTACAGGATGGAGAAGTAAGTCTAGGAGTCTGACTTATCATTTGAACTTTTCATTCTTTCTCTTTTTAGTTACACCATGCATCCACCTTCAAAGATCTACCAGTGTCTTCAACTTTTGTACCTCTCTGGGATTCAGGATTCTGTGGGTTTAATTCATTTTTTACCTTGGTATCTTCCCGTTAGCCCTTATTTACTAAGTTAGTTACTATTTTTGCTTTTGCTTGCTAGCTCCCCAAATTTTGTGATCATGTTTTGTCTGTTGTCTTTACTTCCACCATTCTCTTTGTGCTTCTCCTGCCTTTTACTATCTATTTTTGCTTCACAAAGAAGTAGAAGTAAATGAATGTGTTCGATGAGCCATGTTAGATACTGGAAGTATCTTTATTTCTCTTCATGCAAGAAGTTCTCTTAATGGGCTATTATTAATAGAAGATACAACTTTTCATATTGGAGATTTCCATGAATCTAGTAGATTCTACTTGTTATTTAATTCTGTAATTGAGCACTAGTGTTTTTCTGTGGGCTGACCCATTTATTTATTTATTTTTAAGTTTATTTATTTTTGAGAGAGAGCATGAGTGGCGGAGGGGCAGCGTGGGGGACCAGAGGATCCAAAGTGGGCTCTGTGCTGACAGCAGTGAGCATGACGCAGGGCTTGACCCCATGAACCATGAGATCATGACCTGAGCTGAAGTCTGACACTCAACTGACTGAGCCACCCAGGTGCCCCAGGAGGCTGACCCATTTAGAAGGGGGACTAAATTCAAATTGTGTTTTATTAGTGGGGTGGTATCAGAAATAGTATATATGCTCTTTTGAATTACTCTTGAAGGATAGTTGTGGTACAAAATTGATTTTATCCAGGAAGAATAAATGCTGTTCCTCAAATCTTTTTTCATAGGAGCTTACCTGACATCTCCCCTCCCTTTAGAAAAGCAAGTAGAGGGGTACCTGGGTGTCTCAGTTGGTTGAATATCTGACTTTGGCTCAGATCATGATCTCACGCTTCATGAGTTGAAGCCCCGTGTCAGGCTCCATGCTGCCAGCTTGGAGCCTGTTGCCTGCTTTGTATTCTGTGTCTCCCTTTCTCTCTCTGCCCCTCCCCTACTTGTGCACATGTGCGCGCTCTCTGTCCCTCCCAAAAATAAATAAACATTAAAAAAAAAAAAAAGGAAAGGAAAAAGCAAGTAGAAAAACCTAGCATATAAGTCTGTCAGTTGCTTTAAATTATGGTTTGGGACTACTAACTTTTCCAGTGAATTCAATGGAATGATAATTGGGAAGGTAGATAAAGATTAGATTATAAATTAGTGCACTTCTAGCCCATTATGAAGCTAACCCATTAAGCATAATATATACTATTTTTGTTCACTGATCAGTTCACTTTTTGTTAAACTTGTATACACTTTCTTAAAAAGAATTAACACAATTGTCAAGGAAGGAAATTGTTACTGTGAAACTGGTTTGATTTGAACAAAGGAGAAAATACTATTACTGACCTCTTCTTCATTCTTCCTCCTTTTATGCCCCTTAAATATAGATTCTCATCTAATAATCTGGACTTCAGTATAGCTAATTGTCTGATTAACTGTAACAGTCTTCAGGGACTCAGGAAATGGAATTAAATCTAGTGGTATAGCTAGGTTAGCTGTAAAGAACCCCTCAACTATATGGGTAATTAACCACAGAAATTTAAGAAGCTATAAGGATAATTAACACAGAAAAATTGAAAAGAATTACTTTTAAATCTGCCATCTTCAGGTATTGTTAAAAGAATGATCAGTGTTTTGTCTTAACAGTTTAGGTATTTTCCTACAGTGTAGGGGGCTCTATCAGATGACAGTCGCTATGTTTGCTAGTAAAAGCACAGATAAATGGATGTAGTAAGTACCAGTGACTTACTAGCATTACAGGTGCCCCTAGTAAGAGTTTTAAATGCTTGTAGGAATGTACACAGAGTAGAAAGTTATCAGTAAGGATTTTTTTTTTAAGACTGCTAGTCCAGGAGCACCTGAGTGGCTTAGTCGGTTGTGTCTGACTCTTGATTTCTGCTCAGGTCATGATCTCATGATTCATGAGTTCAAGCCCTATAAGTTTGAGCCCTGCCTTGGGATTCATGCTGAGTGTGTGGAGCCTGCTTGCGATTCTCTGTCTGCTCTTCCTCCACTTGCACATGCGCTCTCTCGCTCGCTCGCTCTCTCTCTCGCTCGCTCTCTCTCTCTCTCTCTCTCTCAAAATAAACTTAACAAAAAGACTGCTAGTCCAGTATCTTACAGTATGTATTTACATAGGAGTCTGCTAAATGGCAGTTGAGATCGTATAGGAGAGAAGTTAATAGGGAACACTGAATATATACCTTAATTTTACTATGTTCCCTCAACTACAAATGTAGCCGTATAATTAATTTCTATGCAAAAATATATTTGGTAAATCTGCTTTGAGATTTTTACTGTGTAAGATACCTTTAACTTCAATTTTAAAGGCAGTATAGGAAATATGTATATACACATATATAAGATATATGTATGTGTATAGTTACATGTATATATAAGTAAAATCTTTTCTGGATAGAACATAAAGGAGATGGGATCTAATGTCTGTTCTGTATGTTCTAAGCCGTTATGGTTAAGTATTAGCAAAGAGAGCCTGGTTCACAGAGATTTTCGTCTTATGGCGTGAAGCAGGCAAAGTTCACAGGATGGAGAGGAGTACATCCCTGAGTATTTGTACAGAGTTAATTGTAACTAGAATATTAGGGCAAAATAAGGAAATAAATCCCTATTTTTTTTCTTTTAAAGAAATTTTAGAACCATGCTATTCAAGATAGTGGCCACTAGCCACTGGTGGCTATTTAAATTTCAGTTAATTGAAATAAAGTTGGAATTCAGTTTCTCAATTTCACTAACCATATTTCAAGTGCTCCTGTGACTGGTGGCTATTGTATTGGGTGATGTAGATAATAGAGTATTTCCATCATAACAGAAAGTTCTTTTGGATGGTGTTGTTTATACCAGAGCCTTTACAGTTATAATTAAAATAATACTTCAGGAGCTTTCCTGAATTAGTTGGTCAAGATTTTGTTATTAAGGCGATACATGAAGGAATATACTTTAAATTTCACCCATAAAACTGTTTATCTTTACTACACCTGTGGTTTCTACACAGTGACTTTAATATTTTAATAAATATAAACACAAGATTTAAATTTCATTTGGAGATACATTAGCAGCCATTTTATATAGCTTTAGGATGTCCTTTGGTTGGATTCCTCAATACCTCTGAAAACTTGAACTTCTAGGTAAGATAAGAGCTATCACTATTATTTTTTCTAAGGATTCCTTTTCTTTCTTCCTGCATTCTAAGGTAATAGTGTCCAATGGAAATTTTGTGAGTTACAAATGTAATTTTAAATCTTCTAGTAGATACATTGAAAAAGGTAAAACAAAAAACCAGGTGAAATCAATTTTAATATATTTAACTCAGTAGATCCAGAATATCATTTTAGCATGTAATTAATTATGCAAAGAATATTGAGATATTTTACTTTTCTTAAATAAGTTTTTGAAGTTTAATGTATATTCAGTAATTAGAGTACATCTCAGTTTGGACTGGGCACAATTTTAAGTGCTCAGTAGTCACGTGTATATATTAGCTGTTGCATTAGCAATATAGTTCCAGGACTTTAAGTCCAGCTGAGCTTGGTATAGTGTTTATTGGTAAAAGATATTTTTTATCTGGTTTTCTGAACCCTCTTGGAATTGTATGTTAAATTTTGAGACTCTCAAAGATAGGGGAAACCTTCACCTATCTCAAAGTACCTACTATTTGCTCAGTTGGACGTAGTTGCTGTCTTTTTTTTTTTTTCCCTCTCTGCAGCCTGTGTTGGTCTGTCATTAATGTCTCTTCAAGATTATTATGTGTCCTATTTTCTGAAATCTTAAGTGATGATATAATAGTACTTATGACCCATGAAATTTCTCTAATGCTTCAGTCATTAGGATTTACATGGTCAGTTTTCTACATTCTCATGCTTTCCAGAAACATTTATGAGAAAAATTAAGTGCTAAGGAAGACTTCTTCCTTTTTCCCTCTCATTTGAGCTTTTCTTACTATCATTTCTTACATGGTTTTTACCATAGACTCCTATAATCTGTCCTTTTGAACCATTGGCTTTAGATATGAATGATAATAGGGAAGGTTTTTTTGCTTGTTTGTTTTTTTCTCTCTGAAGGGGAGGAGGGTAGTGAGAAACCTTTGCTCAAGCAGAACTGTCCAGGCTGTGTTCAGAATAAGGACTTAATGTGTATTAACTCAATTCTTAAAACAACTCTGTTATTACTTCAGTTTTACAGTTGCTAAACCTGAAGCACAGAGAGGTTAAGTCCCTTATCCAGGGTCATACATCTTGCTGGTATTGGAGCTAGATTATAGGGCATGAGAGATAGGACAGATTGTGGACCCTGTAGACCACTGTTTCTTCTGTATCTACATCTTTTTAAAGTGATAGGAAGTAGTAAAAGAATACTTACAAATTTCTTTTCTCTCTCTAAGTTTATTTATTTATTTTGAGAGACAGACTGTGAACAGGGGTGGGGCAGAGAGAGGGAGAGAAGGAGAATACCAAGCAGGCTCCTCACTGTCAGCACAGAGCCAGCAGGGCTTGAACTGACATACTGTGAGATCATGTCCTGAGCTGAAATTAAGAGTTGGACACTTAACCAACTGAACCACCCAGGCGCCCCCTGACAAATTTTTTATATTGGAGAAATATAAGCGTATAAAGAGTACTTGCAGAGCATCTGAAGATGTAAACCAGAATATCATTGCTTTCTAAGTATTCCTTACACTGTAGTGTTGTAAGTAATGTGTTTAATAAGTGAGCAGAAGTATATTCAAAATTCACAGATGAAATGTTATCTTTTAGATTTTAATAAAGCTCTCTTGTTCATGGAGATATGTTCAGAATACGTAATGTTGAAGTTATAAATTTAAGAAATTAAAAATGGTACCATGAGAGCTACAGAAATATAGATTAATGCAGTAGCCAAACTTGATGTGGAATAACCTTGAAAGATTAAAACAATAGTGATGTGTCCATGTTTTAACCTGGGAGTATGGCCTGGGCTTTGAAATTTTTAAAAGCTATGCAGGTTGATTGTAATAAAAGACAGGTTTGGAAATTATTGGATTAATGGAATAAAAATATAGGAATTGGGGGAACTGGTTTGTTTTTTTTATTATTGTGGTAAAATAGACACAACAAATTTACCATTTTAACCATTTTTCAGTGTACAGTTCAGTGGCATCAAGTATATTCGTGTTGTTGTGCAACCATCACCACTATCTACAGAACCTTTTCATCATCCCAAATTGAAAATCTGCCCTTTAATAACTCCTCCTTATATAGTCTCCTCCTCCTAGCCGCTGGTAACCACTGTTCTACTTTGTGTCGCTATAAATTTGGCTGTTTTAGTTATGTTATATAAGTGGAATTATATAGTATTTGTCCTTTTGTGTCTGCCTTATTTCACTTAGCTTAATGTCCTCAGGTTCTGATCCTTGTACTATGCACCACAATTTCATTTCTTTTTAAGCCTGAATATTCCATTGTATTTTTATTCCACATGTTGTTTATCCATTCATCTGATAGTGGATGATTGGTTTTTTCCACTTTTTGTGTGTTGTGAATAATGCTGCTATGAATATTGGTGTGCGAATATCTGTTCAAGTCCCTGCTTTTAGTTCTTTTAGGAATATACCTAGAAGTGGAATTGTTGGATCATATAGTAATTCTGTGTTTGATTTTTTTTTTTTTTCTTTTTAAAGGAACTGCCATACTTTTTCATAGCAGCTACACCATTTTACATTCCCACTAGGAGGATTCCAATTTTTCCACATCCTCACAAACACTTCTTTTCTAAAATATTTTATTTAATAATAGCCATCCTAGAGTTGAAATGGTATATTGAAGATTTGATTTGTATTTCCTTAATGATGAGTGATGTTGAGTATCTTTTCATGAGGTTGCTGACTGTTTGTATATCTTCTTTGGAGATATAAGAAGTCCTGTTTTAAGTCCTTTGTCCACTTAAAATTGGCTATTAGGATGACTAGGATGTTAAGTCAACATTCTCTTTAACTAGTTTTATGATTTTAAGACAAGCCTGTTAACTTCTTTGTGCTTTAAATTCCCAATCAGCAAAATGGGATATCATCTTCCTGTACCTACCTAACAGAAGTGCTAAAACTAAATGAGATATGGCATCTCTTAAAACAGTGTACATATTAAACTATTAGAATAGGTGTTTATAAGCATATTTTCATTTTGTCTTAGAAATAATGTTTTGTTTAATTTCAGTCCTTAAATGAGGAATGTTTACTATTCTACAACAGATTATT
Organism: Panthera uncia; assembly: GCF_023721935.1. Taxonomy (NCBI): domain Eukaryota; kingdom Metazoa; phylum Chordata; class Mammalia; order Carnivora; family Felidae; genus Panthera; species Panthera uncia. Next base: position 33,069,097 of record NC_064814.1, read on the forward strand.
TGCTCAGGTTTCATCTATAAACTTTTGCTTCACTCATCTTTTTGTTTTGGCTATTACAGTATTAGCTCCTAGAGAACAAGGTATTCTCTGCAGTAACTATAGTAGCTAGCAGTACCTTGGATTCTTTTTTTTAATTTTAGAGAGAAAGTGCATGAGTGAGTGGGGGATAGGGGCAGAGAGAGAGAGAGAGAGAAAGAATCTCAAGCAGTCTCCATGCTCAGCACGAAGCCTGGCAAGGCTCAATCCCATGATCCTGGGATTGTGACCCCAGCTGATAACAAGAGTTGGACGCTCAACCAGCTGAGCCACCCAGGTGTCCCACCATGGATTCTCATTGTAGTTACACATATTTAACTCCATTTTGCTAAGTGCCAAAGATGTTTTAAGTGATGTTATAAATAATATCTTCTCCTTGAAATAAGAGCCATTCTGAATTTAATATGGCAGTATTATGTAACATTTTTTTGTCCTATAATATTTTCTGACTAGAATATTGTCTTTAATTTTAGAAATTTTTAGAATTTTAGAAATTTAGAATTTTAGAAATTTTATGCCATATTAAGAATGGTTAGTTTTTTCTCCTGTATTCACAAATTTGATTTATTTTAAATCATTTTATATTAGAATTAGATTAGGCTATATTAGGAACATATGCTAGCAATATAGGAGGTGATATTTTTCTTTAATCATAGGCATCTGGAATGGAGAGCTGCTGATAAGTAGGAAAATAACAGATAAATAGTGGCAGCTGAGAGATTGTGTGTTGGAATGTTGGGTTTTTACAAAACCCTTTGGAGACAAATTTTTTTACATCAGCCAAGTTTTTGTGAATTAAGAGTTATGAGGGTTAAGTACTCATTGTACATAATGGAAAGCCTATATTGGACCTTCATTTTACAGACCATGGTGTTTGTATATACCAGATTGTTTATTTTCCTAAATAATATTTAATAGAATATAAGTAGTGTACTTTTTAAAAAACATTTTCCAAATTATAGTAATCTTTTTAGGAAAAACTTGAGGCATGTTATTTGCTTTTTATGTCATGACAAAATCAATTTTGAGTTTCCTTTTTTATTCTCATTTAACATTTACATACGAAATGAAACATAGTCAAACTGTATTTTTAAGAACTATATTTCACTGATTTTTTTTTCCCTAAATTTTTTTTATATTTATATATTTTGGGAGAGAGAGCGTGAGCAGGGCCGGGGCAGAGAGAGAAGGGGAAGAGGATCCGAAGTGTGCTGACAGCAGCAAGCCTGATATGGGGGGCTCAGATTCACTAACTGTGAGATCATGACCTAAGCCAATATCAGATGCTCAACCCACGGAGCCACCCAGGTGCCCTATACTTCACTGATTAAAAACAGGGAGTAGGATATAAAATTCAAGTTTCCTATCCTCTTAGTCTTTTAAGGATAAAGAACATGAGACTGTTTTAGGTTGTTGCTTACACATGCAAATGTTCTTGAAAGTATTTGCAAGTCAGATTTTAAAATTTACTATTCAGTTACTGAATAAGCACATAGCATTCATAATCATTTTTGTAAAATACTTAATTGATCTTTAAAACTAACCAAATTACAATTTCTTTGTGTAATCATTCTTGCTAGAGTCACTTAATATTTTTTTTGATGTAAGTATTCTTAGTAATTCCCCAGTAAACTCTTAAATTTTGTCTCATTTATTGAGAAATATTTGTCTTCTAAAGTTTCCTGAAAATCCCGTAAAAAAAACAAAACAAAACAAAAAAAAACCAAAAATGGGCCGCCTGGGTGGCTCTGTCAGTTAAGCGTCTGACTTCGGCTCAGGTCATGATCTCATGGTTCGTGGGTTCAAGCCCCACGTTGGGCTCTATGCTGACAGCTCAGAGCCTGGAGTCTGCTTTGGATTCTGTCTCCCTCTCTCTCTACACCCCCCACCCCTTCTCTCAAAAATATTTATTTTTATCTTAAATTAAATAATTTAAAAAATTTAAAAAACCAAAAAACAAAAAACCTTGTAATGGTAAAAAAATATATATATAGTCATTCTAACCAGTTGAATATGAATTTTCTTAAGTTTTTTTTTTTTTTTTAGCATTTTGTCCTTTTTTTATTGTTTAGAGAGAGAAATGCTTTGAAAATTATCTGTCTGTTTTAAAATGGGCCAATCTCTCTCAGAAATTAAACATTAATGGTTGGCTAAGACAAAAATGCTGTTTAGAAATTATATTTATATGCCCTATTACTCAGCCTTAACAATTATAGAAGAACTGTGTCAGGAAAGAGGACAAAGAAAGAAAAGTACAAATATAGCTATCTATGTATTCCCACATATAGTAACAAAATATTGCATATATACTTGTTTACTTTAGATACCTTCTTTGAGAAAAATGTATTGAGGCCTAGGAGTGATATTTAAAAATCTTAATGTTTCAACTGGTATCAAGAATCATGTATTTTTAACAAAGGGTATTAGAATCACTCTTGATCTTGTGTTTTCTTTGAAGCAGTGTTATATATAGGCCACACCATCACTTTGTTAATGAATAGTATTATTTTCTAGCCTACAGTTTCTGGGTTGTCTGTATCTTTATAAATTATGCTTGCAAACCATCAGGTTTTTTCCTGAGCTTATCTCTGTCTTTTAGTACCTTATGGAGTATAGCTAGTAACAATCAAATTACATTTTGACTTGATCTGTTCTCCCAACTCTTTAAATTCATTAGGTATATTTTCTGTCTTCTAGATTATTTCAGGCAACAGTTCTATGATGTATTTCTCCATTACATAACATGGGTCATCATTTTCCCAACCCCCTAAAATAATTTCCTCATCAGTTTTCAGTGTCGTGTTCCTTGCTAATCTCATCCTAAAGTTAGTGCCACATATTTAGATTTCTGTCATGGTAGCACCTCACTTTTGTTTCCAATTTCTGTATTGGCCATTGCTGTGTAACAAACCACCCCCAAAACATGGAGGTGTAACAGCAGTTCTGTGTTTTCAGTAACGTGCCTGCTCGTCAGCTAGGGGTTAGCCAATCTAGTCCACACTGTGAACTGCAGGTTGGGTAAAGGTATATTTTATATAATTCTCATGGGAATGAAAGAAGCACTGGAGGGCAATCCAGACTGCATATGCATGTTTTAAGCTTCTGCTTGCCAAAGCAAGTACAAAGCAAGCCTGAGTCAGGTTGGGGAGGTATATTTCACCTCTAATGGGAGGAACTACAATGTCACACCAAAGAGCCTGGATAAAAGAGGGTGAGTGGAGTCCCTGGCTGGCTTAGTTGGTGAGGCACGCGACTCTTGATCTCGTGGTTGTGAGTTGAGCCCCACATTTGGGTTTAAAGATTACTTAAAAATAAAATCTTTAAAAACAAAAAAAGGGTGAGCAAAACCTATTACAAAGCTATAGTAATCAAAACAGTGTGGTATTGGGACGCCTGGGTGGCTCAGTCGGTTAAGCATCTGACTTCATCTCAGGTCATGATCTCAGTTTGTGGATTCGAGATCTGTGTCGAGCTCTGTGCTGACAGCCTGGAGCCTCCTTTGGATTCTGTGTTTCCCTCTCTCTCTGCTCCTCCCTGGCTCATGCTCAAAAATAAATAAACATTAACAAATTTTAAAACAAAAAAAACCCAGTGTGGTCCTAGCATACAGACATGTAAATCAATGGAATAGAAAGTCCAGAAATAAGCTTGTATGTATGTATTCAAATGATCTTTGCAAGGGTGGCAGTACCACTCTGGGGAAAAGAGCAGTGAGACAACTTAGTATCCACAGGTAAAAGAATTAAGTTGGCCTTTATCTTACATTACATACAAAAATGAACTCAGAATGGATTAAAAATCTAAGACCTAAAACAATAAAACTTGTAGAAGAAAATAGGGAGAAAGCTTTATGACTTCAGATTTGCTAATGATTTCCTGGTTATGACATCAAAAGCATAGGCAGCAAAAGCAAACATAGACAACTGAAATATATCAAACTTAAATACCTTTGTGCATCAGTGGACATAATCAGTGAAAAGGCAATTTATGGATTGGGAGAAAATGTTTGCAAATCATATATCCGTTAAGGCATTAATATCCAGCATGTATGAAGAACTACAACTCAACAACAAAAAGTCAAGTAACCCAATTTAAAAATGGGCAAAAGGCTTGAAAAGACATTTTGAAGATATACAGAGGGTCAATAAGCATATTGAAAAAAAAAAAAAAAAAAAGATGGTCAACATTACAAATCCGAGAAATGCAAGTCAAAACCACAATGAGATACCACCTCACATCTGCTAGGATGGCTACTATTAAAAAAAAAAAATCACAAAGGTTAGTGAGGGTAGAGAAATAGGAACCCTTGGTGCACTCTTGGTGGGATTGTAAAATGCTACAACTGCTCTGGAAAACCTTATGGAGGTTCCTCAAAAAATTAAGAATAGAACTATATGATCCAGTAATACTACTTCTAAGAGAATTGAAAGCAGGATCTTGTCTTTTTTCTTTTTCAAGTTTTTATTTAAATTCTAGTTAGTTAACATGTAGTGTAATATTTGTTTCAAGAGTATAATTCAGTGATTTCTCACATTTAACACCCATTGCTCATCATGACAAGTGCCCTCTTTTTTTTTTTTTTTTTTTAATTTTTTTTTTTTTTCATTTATTTTGGGACAGAGAGAGACAGAGCATGAACGGGGGAGGGTCAGAGAGAGAGGGAGACACAGAATCGGAAGCAGGCTCCAGGCTCCGAGCCATCAGCCCAGAGCCTGACGCGGGGCTCGAACCCACGGACTGCGAGATCGTGACCTGGTCGAAGTCGGACGCTCAACCGACTGCGCCACCCAGGCGCCCCGACAAGTGCCCTCTTTAATACCCATCACCCATTTAGCCCATTCCCCCACCCACTTCCCCTCTAGCAATCCTCAGTTTATTCTCTGTAGCTGAGTCTGTTTTATGTTTTGCCTTTCTTTTTTTCCCCCTATGTTCACCTGTTTTGTTTCTTAAATTCTACATGAGGGAAATCATATGGTATTTTTCTTTGACTTAGTTCACTTAGCATAACACACTCTAGCTTCATCCACATCATTGCAAACGGCAAGGTTTCATTCTTGTTTTCCATGGCTGAGTAATATTCCATTGTATATATGTATAAACCATATCTTTATCCATTCATCAGTAGATGGCTATTTGGGCTCTTTCCATAGTTGGCTATTGTTGATAATGCTGCTGTAAACATTGAGGTGTGTCTTCTGAATTAGTATTTTTGTGTCTGTTGGGTAGATACCTAGTAGTGCCATTGCTAGATTGTAGGATAGTTCTATTTTTAACTTTTTGAGGAACCTCCACACTGTTTTCCAGAGTGGCTGCCCCAGTATGCATTCCCACCAGTAGTGTAAGAGGGTTTGTCTTTCTCTGCATCCTTGCCAACATCTGTTGTTTCCTGTGTTAATTTTAGCTACTCTTACAGGTGTGAGATGATCCTCATTGTAGTTTTGATTTGTATTTCCCTGATGATGAGTGATGGTGAGCATCTCTTCATGTGTCTGTTAGCCATCTGTATGTCTTTTATGGAAAAATGTCTGTTCATGTGTTCTGCACCCCCCCCTCCTTTTTTTTGAGAGCACAAGTGAGTGAGGGGCAGAGAGATGAGAGTCCTGGGTGGAGGGGGGTGGAGAGAAAGAATGAAAAAGAGCGAAGCAGGGCTCACCTGAAGAGGGACTCGAGCTCTTCTGATGTGGGACTCAAACTCATGAACTGTGAGATCATGACCTGAGTCGAAGCCAGATGTTTGACTGAGCCACCCAGGTGCCCTGTTCTGCCCATTTCTTAACTGAATTATTTGTTTTTTTTAGGTGTTGAGTTTGATAAGTTCTTTATAGATTTTGGATACTAACCCTTTATCCAATATATTGTTTGCAAATATCTCCTCCCATTCTGAACAGTTACCTTTTAGTTTTTTTGATTGTTTTCTTCACTGTGCAGAAGATTTTTTGTCTTGATGAAGTCCCAGTAGTTCATTTTTGCTTTTGTGTTGCTTGCCTCTGGAGATGTGTCTAGTAAGAGGTTGCTATGGCCAGTGTCAGAGAGGTTGCTGCCTATGTTCTCTAGGATTTTGATGGTTTCCTGTCTCACATTTAGGTCTTTCATCCCTTTTGAATTTATTTTTGTGTATGGTGTAAGAAAATGTTCCATTTTCATTCTTCTGTATGTTGTTGTCCACCAATCCCAACACCTTTTGTTGAAGAGACTGTCTTTTTTCCATTGCATATTCTTTCTGGCTTTGCCGAAGATTAGTTGACCATATAGTTTGGGTCCATTTTTTGTTTTCTATTTTGTTCCATTAATCTATGTGTCTGTTTTTGTGCCAGTACCATACTATCTTGATGACTACAGGAAAGCAGGATCTTGAAGAGATTTGCACACCCATGTTCATAGCAGCGCTTTTCCCAATAGCCAAGAGGTAGAAACAACCCAAATGTCCATTGATGGATGAATGGTTAAGCAAAATGTGTTATGTACACAGTGGATTTTTATTTACCATGTAAAAGGAAAGGAATCCTGTCACATGCTACACCATGTATCAACCTTGATATTAATGCTAAGTGAAAAAAGCCAGTCACAAAGACAAAAACTGTATGACTCTACTTACATGAAGTAGATCTAAAGTAGTCAAATTCTGGGTGCCTGAGTGGCTTGCTTGGTTAAGTGTCCAACTCTTGATCTCAGCTCAGGTCTTGATCTCAGGGTTATGAGTTCAAGCCCCACGTTGGGCTTCACTCTGCGTGTGGAGCCTTCTTAAAAAAAGAAAAGTACTCAAATTTGTAGAAACAGAAAGTGGAATGGTGATTGCCAGGGACTGAGATGATGTAAAAAGAGGGAATTGTTGTTTAATGGGTGTAATTTCAGATTTACATAATGAAAAGTTCTGGAGATCTAATTCAGAATGATAGGAATATATTTAACATTACTGAACAGCACACTTAAAAATGGTTAAGATGATACATTTTATGTTGTGTTTTTTACTGTGATTGAAGAAATGAAAGAGGAGTGAAGAATTGGGACCAATAACTCAATTTTCTACAAATATTAAAGTTACAGTTTTTCTATCAAGGAATTTACAACATGGCAGGAATTCAATTAGTTAAATAAGTAATAGTAGTGTTACAATAAATACTATGATAAGCATAGACTATTATAGGAACACAGAGATAATGTTTAAAGGAGTGTTGGAGAATGATGAAGAAGTCGGGAGGAATTCGGGGTAAACAAAGGAGGGGTTCTTAGTGGATTAAATCCCTCTGCCTGGAGAGTTAGGCAAGGATCAGATTCTGAAGGGTCTAAAGTGCTGTGCTAAGGTGTTTTTTTGTTGTTGTTTTCTGTCCTTAAGGCATTGGGGAACTATTGATTTTGAGCCTGCCAGTTATGTGATCAGAATTAATTTTTAGGAAGATTGCTGGCAGCAGTGAAAAGATAAATTAGAGATTTTAATAGTTATTCAGACCTTAAAAAGACAATTGACAAATCATAGATACTTAAAGAAATAGAATCAGTAGGAATTGCTGATGGTTTAGTTAATTATAGGGAGTTTAGGAAAAAAGAAAAGTTTAGTGTGATTTACATGTCTGGCTTGGACAGCTATATAGGTAGAGACTTGGTAAGAAAAGGAATGTTTGATTAGAAATGAGTGGTTCAGAGATGCCTGGCTGTCTCAGTCGGTTAAGCCTCTGACTCTTGATTTCGGTTCAAGTCAGGATCTTGTGGTTCGTGAGTTGGAGCCCTGTGTCCGTCTGTGCTGACAGTGTGGAGCCTGCTTGGGATTCTATCTTTCTATCTCTCCATCTCTCCTTGCCCCTCCCTCACGTGCTCTTTCTCTCCCTCAAAATAAATATTTTTAAAAAAGAAGTAAGTAGCTCAGATACAGAATTTATCCTATAGTATTTAGTGCATACCTACTATGTGTTAAGGACCTATTCTGAAATCTGAGGATACAACATTGAACAAAGGAGACAAATTCTTCCTCCTTTAGAGCTTATGTTCTGGGACGACTATAAGAAATAAATAAACTGTGTAACACGTTAGATTGTGATTTCTTAGCCAAACAAAATCAATCCCAGAAGAGGAATTGTGGGTCAGTTTAAAGTAGGGTGGTCAGTGAAGATTGCACCTATGAGGTATCTGAACAAAAAACCTAATGAAGGTGAATGTAGATGTGTAGAGTGTTTCAGATTGAGTAACAGTAGGTATAAAGGCCTGGTATATTTAAGGAACTGCAGAGAGACCAGTTGAGGGAGAAGGGAAAGTATTATAAAGGAAGACTAGTAAAGAGATGAGGTTGGGGAAGAAATCGGTACCATGAAACATAAGAATAACTTTTATGTTGTTACCCAGGGTACCAAGTTGATTCTTTTCTGCATAGGAATTAAAGTTTATTTTCATTATCTAGGTCTTAAGACATTCTCATAGCATCTTGTACCTTTTTTTATAGCACTTAGCATAACTTTAATGTGTGCTTAGCATAGTGCCATGTGCTTAGCCATAAAATATTTGTTGAATAAAGGAATAATACTTGCTTTCACTTGGTAGCTTAGATCTGAATATTAAACTAAGTTTAATGCAGAGTTCTTTTGAATGTGGGTGGGTGCTTTAAGCATTTGGAGTTAGGTTTATGTTTGGTAGGTTTTTTGTATGTTTTACAGTATAGGTACCTTACCAGTGCTGGAAAATACTGCTGGAAAGCAGTAATAAAATTGAGTTTACTTTAAATGGGCATTAGCAACGGTCTGCCTTTGGAAGGACAGTTCTCAAAGTTATTAGTTAAGACTCTTATCTTGGTGATTATTTTAGATTTTACTCTTACTCCAAAGCAAATGTCTGTAGGCTTTGTAATTACTCAAGCAGTAGCTGTTCCAATAGGATTAGTCTTTCAGTCAGATGAGAAACAAGCTTAATATATTTATTAAAATAGTTCAGATACTTTTATTTCCTGTTAAAAAACTGTTTGGCTTTATCAGTAAGGCAGGGGAGGGAGGTTAAATGCAGTGTGGTATCTTGGATTGGATCCTGAAAAGGAAAAATGCCATAAGTGGAAAATCCAAAATGACTGGAATTAATGTACTGGTGTTAATTACCTGCTTGACAAATGTAGCATGATTCTGTGAAATGTTTAACTTTAGGGCAAACTGGGTAAAGGGTATATGACAACTCTTTGTGATACTTTTGCAGCTTTTCAGTAAACTTAAAGTTATTCCAAAAATAAATTTGTTTTTAAAAAAAAAAAGCAACAGAAGCTACTGGGGTGGGGAAAGATACAGTAATCATTGTAGAATTCATAATTTTTAAGAAGGTAAAATTAATATAATTTAAACAGTACAATTCCCTAGAAGTAACCAGGTTTAGTTTTCTATTTTTCGTGTTTTAACTTTTTTGCTTACTACTTCTGGTGGTTACTGCCATAATTCCAGCGATGCTTGTACCTCTAGGCCTTGATTAACTAACTTTAGACAGTATCTGATTCTTTACCATGAAAGATGATTTGCTTTATTAGCTGTATTTTTGTCAGTTTTTCTGTTGGTTATCTTTTTAACTTGAGTGATATGCTTAAATTTCAGTTTCTTGCTATTTTTATCAGCTTCAGACAATCTTTTGCCTCCATTGTGTGTGTGTGTGTGTGTGTGTGTGTGTGTGTGTGTGTGTAATGAAGAAATTATCAGCTCTGCGTTACTCTTCACCTCCTTCTGACTTTTTGTTTTCGCACTTTCTTAGCTCTATTATTACTTTTAATATAACTTAATTTATTGTGTCCTTGACTTGTCCAGAAATAATTCAAGAGGGTTTACAGAAATATACAACAGGTTTTTAGTTTATTAATGGTTATATTTTAAAGAACTAGTTCTTTAAGACAAATTCTTAAGATAAATGTGCGGAGAAGAAATAAGAAAAGTGGATTCTTCTTAATGTACAGTCTCCTCTTCTGGTCCATTTGACCTTTCTAAGTTTTATCATAAGGATACATGTGCTTTCCTCTTGGGAACTTTCATTTTACCAGCCATATCTAAATATCATAAGATGTTCTGCATATAACTTTGATTCTAGGATGCCTTCAATTGTGAGACCCATCATGGCTTTAAAGTACCTTATCATTGGGGGTCAGGGGAGGGCAGTACATTAAATGCTTGACTAATGGTATGCAGCCCAATTTCAGAAATAAAAAAATGAGAAAATATAGTTGTATTTAATTTCTCATATAGAAGAGAAAATAAAAATAAAAATTAGGTCATCCTTAATTCTATTGCACGCCTAGATTTTTTTTCACCGAGGGAACCTTTCTTAAAAAATTGAGATTATACCATTTTGGTAGCCTGTCCTTTCCATTAAACTCACTCCCCTTTTACTCCACCTATACTTATTTTGGTGGCTATATTATAATGGTATGTGTGGGTGTACCTAACTTGTTTACTGATTCCTTTATTTAGTTCTTTCTACTGTAAACAGTGCTATGAAGAACATTTCTTTAAATCTTGGCTCATATCTGTGATGTTTTTTTGTTTTGTTTTTTTTCTCCCCTTCAGATGATGAAGTAGAATTTCTGGGTTAAAGAGAATGTGCGTTTTTGTAGTATAACTTATTAATAAAGAAAAGCAAGTTAACTTATTTTTTGGCTATTAATCATCACTAAAATATAACTTTTTCTTCTTTGTTAGTGAACACTTGTCCTGCTCTTTCACCTTTTTCTTGCATGGAGACAGCAATGTTTGTACCAGTGTGGAAATTAACCAACATCAACCTGTATACCTTCTTAGTGAAGAGCATATCACCCTTGCTCAACAGTCTAATAGTCCATTTCAAGGTAGATTATTTTATTGGCTTAGATATTTCATTTGTCTCAGGAAAATTCTTATTATAGTTGGTAATCTTAAATTTTGGAATTAATGAGAATTCCCCTGATCTTTAGCCTAGCGATGATTCTAACGTAGTTTATTTTCTTCTTCCGTATTAGAGTTTTAAGTCAGTGAAAACAAGTCAATGAAGCAAGTTTTTTAATACAAATATTATTTGAAAAAATTTTTGTGCATGAATGATAGTATATTTTAAAGTGTTCTTTTAAATAGCATTTAGCAGATATACATGTTCATGTTTTCAAGGTCATCTTTTGTTTGCAGTCACATAAGCCATTTTTAATGTTGGTACACAGGGACTTTAATAATATTTATACACAATTGCTGATTTATTTTTAAGGACTGGCAGTGTGTTCTTGTTTTAATTCTAAGCCTAGTATTTCCTTTTTTAAAATTTACATGGCAGAACATAATAAGTGTACACACACATTATTTTGTTTTCTCAAATTGCTTTCTTAGTAGAAATCAAGAGAAGTTGAAGGATGTACATATATCCCCAACTCATGTTGAAATTCTATCTATGTGAGATTTTTGAGTGAACGAAATTTTAAGATTTAAAATTAAAAAAATTTTTTTTAACGTTTATTCATTGTTGAGAGACAGAGAAAGAGCACGAGCAGGGAAGGGGCAGAGAGAGAGGGAGACACAGAATCTGAAGCAGGCTCCAGGCTCCGAGCCGTCAGTACAGAGCCTGATGCGGGGTTCAAACTCACGAACCGTGAGATCATGACCTGAGCCGAAGTCAGACACTCAACCGACTGAGCCACCCAGGCACCCCTAAATTTTAAGATTTTATAATAAATTCAATATTGTGGTTTATCTTCACAATAATGAAATACAGTGAATTTTCTCTGGAATGATCATTTTGGGTTTCCTTTTCTTTTTTAGAATTGCACAATTACTTGTCAGACTATTCTGTGTGATCTTATTTGGTATAACAGTCTTTAGTTACTTACTTCATGTCTCTTGGGTTTCTAGTAATCTTAAGCCCATTTGGACTAAATGGCACACTCACAGGACAAGCATTCAAGATGTCTGATTCAGCTACAAAAAAATTGATTGGTGAATGGAAACAGTTCTATCCTATCTCATCTTGCTTAAAGGAGATGTCTGAAGAAAAACAGGAAGATATGGATTGGGAAGATGATTCTTTAGCTGCAGTAGAAGTTCTTGTTGGTATGGATTCTGAGTATTAATTCTAAGGGAAAAATATGTGACTATATGTATTAGTTAGATTTTGTTGAATAATAAACAATTCATATACCTCAGTGGCTTTCAACATTAAACATTTATTTCTCCTTTATTTTCTCCTCACATTACATAAAGACTGCAGCTTGGTTGTGGTTTGGCTCCTTGTATCTTCTCATTCTGCAACCTAGGTTCAATGAGTACCCAGTATCTGGGACATGCTGTTCTTACAAGAACAGAGGAATAATAAGGACTGAGTGTATCATGTAAGTGTATTTAAAGCTTCTGCTAGGATATGATGTATGTTACATTTGCTCACACTCCATTAGGCAGAACTAGTCACTTTGCCATGCCAAAGTCATTGGGGCAAGGAAACATATTTCACCTAGAGGTAAGCTTGCAAAGCTTATCATTGCAAAGAAAATAATTGTGAATAAATAACATTTGGAAGCTGGAAAGTTGACAACCTGTGTTATGTAGTATTTTCACATTTCTTAAAACTGTTGCCTCTGGTAACTTTTAAAAGGTAGAAAATGTACCTAAAGAACTTGTGGGTTTGATCTGCTCTGCCCGGGTCAACTCTTTTCATATTGACTCTACCCTGTGTCTTCTCATTTAGGGACCCAGATTAACAAGATAAACTATATTTGGGACATGCTAATCTTGAGGCAAAGGGCAGAAAAAAAGAGAGGCTGCTTCTGTTTTAAGCTTCTGTTGGAGTCTGGTCTATATTGCATGCAGGTCACACAGCCAAGCCTAACAATGGGATAAAGATGGGAGGTTGTGGAGAATGTATAATTGAGCAGATAATTAGTATTAGAGTTTGCAACAGTGTTTAATGGAGTCTTATGGGAATGTTATGTATATGAAAATTGCCTTGAGTTTTTTAAATAAAAAGAATACCAGTATTGAATTTCAATAAATGCATTTCTGCCAGAGTAGTTGTGACAAAACCAGAAACAAAGCATAAACATATTAGGTTTTCATAAAAAGAGATATATAAAGAAGAAAGCAGAAGATGGCCCATAATTCCTTTTTTTAATGTTTATTTTTGAGAGAGTGAGAACAAGTGGGGGAGGTACAGAGAAAGGAGATAGAAAATCCAAAGCAGGCTCTGTGCTGTCAGTGCAGAGCCTGACATGGGGCTTGAACTCATGAACCATGAGATCACGACCTGAACCAAAGTTGGAAGCTTAACTGAACAAGCCTCCCATGTGCCCCTGGTCCATTATTGAGTGCCCAGATTACCTGTTGTTAAACTTAAAAATTCTTTAAAAGTAATACACAATATAATTTGTCAGATTTGCAAGTAAAGATTTAAAAGTAATACTCATGGTTAGAAAATCCAAAAATGAAAAGAGAAAGCTGCTTTCTTCTAAGTTTCTTCTAGGTTACTGAAGGTAACCATTGAAGGTATTAAGAGCTTCTCCTGGTTTATTCCAGAAAAACTTTATGCCAAAAGGAGCATATGTTTATAAAAATATATTAAATATATTTTAATTTTATTTAAACATTATATAATCATATGTACTTTTCCATTACAGTACTTTTGAGTGAAACTAATCCCACTACAATCACAGTGGTAATTGATTTTCTTGCCTATTATTTTTGCCTTTCAGCTGGTGTCCGAATGATCTACCCAGCATGCTTTGTTCTAGTCCCTCAGTCAGACATTCCCACTCCTAGCTCTGTGGGATCCTCTCATTGTTCAGCTTCTTGCTTGGGTGTCCACCAAGTGCCTGCTTCCACAAGAGATCCTGCTATGTCTTCAGTTACTCTTACACCACCTACATCTCCTGAGGAAGTCCAAACAGGTATTGTACTGATCTGTTTGATTAGCACTAGTTACATATCTGTTATTTTGAATACATCAACATTTAAAAAATTGTTTTGAAGTAATTTGAGACTTATTGAAGAGTTTGCATGTACAATACAAAGAACTCCCTCATTCAGATTCCCAAACTAAACATTTGTTCCATCACCCTTTTTGTATGTATACATTCATTATCATTGGTCTTTTTCTGAACCATTTGAGAATGAGCTACAGACATGATGCCCCATTACGCCTAAGTACTCTGTATTTCCCAAATGTAGGAACACTGTCCTATATAACTACCATTTAATCCTCAAAGTTAGGAAGTCAACACTGATATAACACTACCATCAAGTTTACATCCTCTGTTCAGATTTTTAGCTTTCTGTGTTCTAAATAAAGGAACATGCTTTTTGGCTTCAAGATATAAGTAGACCTACCAGATAACAGTGGAGTATGTTGTAACACAAATTAACAAGTAAAAAACAAAACCCCACAAATAATGTTACTTTAAATCTACTTTTATTCTCCTATAGCCTATTCTTTTTGGTTTGTTTTCAGTTGATCCTCAGTCAGCCCAGAAGTGGGTCAAATTTTCTTCAGTATCTGATGGCTTCAACTCTGATAGTACTAGCCACCATGGTGGGAAAATACCCAGAAAATTAGCAAATCATGTGGTGGATAGAGTTTGGCAAGAGTGCAATATGAACAGAGCACAGAACAAGTATGTGTTTTCATTTTCAAGTTTAAAAATTGCATGTTGGTAATTACTTTATAAATAGAAGATGTTTAAAGTATAAACAGTCGTTTGTACGGCTTTAATTTAAAAACTTTAAAAATTCAATTTTAATGCTTAATTCACGGTTATGGGAAACTTCATGAATTCTAAAGAATTTTATAATTTCAAATCTTAGGAGGAAATATTCAGCTTCATCAGGTGGTCTATCTGAAGAAGAGATACCTGATAAAATAGCATCCTGGGATTTTGTAGAAGCAACACAAAGAACAAATTGCAGCTGTTTGAGGTAGTACCCCCAACCCCCCAGTTGATCGATGCCTATATATTTGTGTGTTGTAGCTTCTTATGCTACTGAATACATCTCAGTTTTAGCTAGCTTACCTAAACATAGTGTGTTAGGATTGTTTTCAAAAGAAAATTTGAGGGGAAAAAAATTTAATAATTTGGAACTGATTATGCAAGTACATACAAATGTATGCCATAGTCCTTACCAGAGCTGAACTGTGAAGGCTTGGTTTTACAGCTAAATAAAAGAGAATTTTATACTGGATTGTGGTATATATAGTATCTATAAGGTAAAAGCACAGAAGTCTCTTGAAAAGAGTTCATAGATGGCACTGGGCTGGAGAAATTTCTCCCATGGGTTCTCATAAAAAAGATGATATATGATACACTAGATGAAAGTTTCTGCGATCCTTTTTATAGTAAATATGGTTTTGGGTTTTGTGCAGAAATTTCTTATCCTTTTGGGCAAATTATATGTGAAAGAAATGCTGAAATAAGATCAGAAAAAACGATTCTGCAAGGGATTGAAGCTGTACTATAAAAGTACAAGCTTTCTAATAGACTGTATTGGTTAAAGATTGGTAGAAGAATGGATGAACTTGGAATTCTTTTGGCAATTGTATTTATATATTGGAAACTTTGATGAGATTTGGTTATCAGAGGCTTTCAGATTATATTGCCTAAAGTTTATTAATTTATTCTAATATGAAAGATGCGTTTGCAGTCTTGTAAAAAATAATAATGATAATAATAATGACATTGGCATCCCTTACCAGAACTTGTGAGCTAATAGTTGGCCACTCTTTTGTCACAGATGTGAGCCAAAGGAATGGAATACTTGTATGTTAGGGCCAAGGTTTTTCTTATATTAGCTCTGTGTGATTACTGTGACAGACTCTGAAGTGCTTTGGTATGTTTTTATGTAGATTAAATGTATTTACATAGATTCTTTGGGTTAGAGGCTGTGTAATGTCTGACAACTTTGTTAAAAACTTGTTTCTGTTGCTGATAGGTTGGAATAAAAATATGGACAGATTAGCTCTTGTTTAACAGTTTAAAATGGTTAAATACCACAGCCACTTGGGTGGTTTTAAGACCCAAACCTAGTCTTAAAATGTAGAGCTCCATCACATATTTGTCTGATACCAGAGATCAGCAAACTGTGATCCATTGGTCACATTAGGTTCACTGCCTGTTTTCATATGGCCTGTGAGCTGAAAGTGACTTTTACATTTTAAATAGATGGAAAAAAAAAAAATCAAAGAGTATTTTGTGCATGTGAAACTTCTATGAAATTCAGATTTTAATGTCCATAAAGATTTATTGGAACAGAGCCACACCTGTTCATTTACATGTCAGCTATGGCTGCTTTCACAGAATTGAGTAGTTGCAACATAGACTATATGGCCTCTGGAGCCTAAAATATTTGCCATCTGGTCCTTTATAGGAAAAGTTTGCCAATTTCTGGTCTAAGACCAGTAAAGTGCTTAAATGAAGTTAGGCTTTTCTTTCCATATATTGGCATTTTTATCAAGCAGCAATTCTTTTTTAGTTGCTAACCTAGACTTTTGTTTTATTCTTTTTGAAAGATGTGGGTTTTAGGTATATTTGTCTAAAATGGTTTTAGAATGGGATGCCTGCCTGGGTGGCTCAGTCAGTTAACCGTCTAACTCTTGATTTTGGCTCAGGTCTTAATCTCAGGGTCGTGGGATTGAGCCCTGTGTCAGGCTCTGCACTGACAGTGTGGAGTGTGCTTGGGATTCATTCTCTCTCTCTCTTTCAGCCCCTCCTCCACTCGCACATGCATACTCTCAAAATAAATACACATTTTTTAAAAAATGATTTTAGAAGAAGACACTCAAAATGCATATTGATTGGTAGTATAAATTTAATTCTTGGTCTCTGAGCTGAACTTTTATTTCTTAAAAACTTTGTCTCATATTTCCAGAAATTCTTCCCAGGCATAGAGGGAATTGATATAATGAAATTTTATATAATCCGTACATATGACTTGTTTTGGTAAATTTGCCCCTCTAGGAAGTAACAGTGTTTCTAATCTTTTACCCCCACCCCTCACCCCCTATTGTATTCCGTACTTCTAATTCCCCTCCACTTCCCTCAAATCAGGTTCTCTTATTTAATTCTTCAATAAGACTTAAAGTAGATTTTGAGCCACCATATGTATTATCTGCTGCCACAGAATATAGGAAGTAGGGCACACATTGATAACTGACTGTGCTAGTCAGCCAGTTTGCTGTCAGATCTATCCCTGCCTTTTCCCTACTCTGTTCTGTATTGCAGGGTATTACATTTCCTAGGCTCCTTTGCTTTTTACATGGTGTTTTTTTTTCCCCCCCAGCTTTATTGAGCTATAAATGACAAATAACATTGTATAAGTTTAAAGTGATGATTTGACTAGGCCCAGTTGTTTTCTGGATTTGGCTAAGGTAGGCACTAACAAAAGATTGGTTCATGAAATGAGGAAAGAAGCTGGCAGATTTCCCCACCCTTCTTTTGAGTCAATTCCAGCAGCAGTTCTGCGACCCATTAATAGCCTCTTCTTCCGTGGTCCACTGAGCAGATCCCACTAATGTTGTAACAGCATCCCAGGCTTCTTTGATCTGGTGATAGATACTATCTTCATCTTACTGTCCTTCTAGTCCTAGAAGTCATAGAAACCCTCTAAACCCTCTAAATAGAGCAGAAGTTACCCATGACCACTCTTAATCTCTCTACTACCTCTTCCTAGAATTGACTACTTGCCAATAAGGTATTGTCTTTCCGTGTTTTTTCTGTAGTTTTATATGTGTATGTGTTTTTCCTCTCAACACACAAATATAATACTGATGTATTTGACAGCTTATTTTTTTCACTTAATGTGCCTTCAGTCTTTCCATTTTAGTTACTTGTGGATCTGCCATATTATTTTTAAAAATTTCTTGGGGCCCCTGGGTGGCTCAGTCGGTTGAGCATCCGACTTCGGCTCAGGTCATGATCTCACAGCTTGTGAATTGGAGCCCCGCGTCGGGCTCTGTGCTGACAGCTCAGAGCCTGGAGCCTGCTTTGGATTCTGTGTCGCCCTCTCTCTCTCTGCCCCTAACCCACTTTCATTCTGTCTCTGTCTTTCTCAAAAATAAACATTAAAAAAAAAAAAAAATTTCTTGGTATTTTACTGAATGGAAGGTACCCCATGGTGTCTTTAATCATTTGGATTTGATGGACAAATAGGTTGTTTCAAAAAGTTTGTTTGTGTTTACTTTTATAAAAATAATACTTCTGTATCAATTATTAGATTTTTTAAAACACTTATTCTATGATAGGAGATGTCCTAGGCTCAGATACACTAGTCAGTAAGGCTCCTGCTATTACGAAGCCTATACATTAATGGGATAGATAATTACTTAAAAAAAAAAAAAAATTTAATTTTTTAAAAAAATTTAGGAGTGATGCAGGGCTACGAAGGAAAACAATGAGGTGGGTGGTGTGATACAGAGCTGGGGGGTGGGGGGGAGCTGTTTAAACCCTTCTGTGAATTCAGGAAGATTCTACCATTTTACTCCCACTTTTTACATATAGGAGTGCTGTTTTTTCTTGTGCTTTCACTGATCTGAGAAACTGTCCTCAAAATTATATTTTGCTCTTATAGTAAGCAAAAAGCACAAGATTGCTTCAGTTGGCATTTTTCAGTTATTAATGAGATTAAATATTACACATTTATTGAAATTAAGCTTTAGTCTGGTAGAATGTTCTTGAGAAAATAAGCATTTAGCAAGCTGTATAAATAGAAAGTAATACAATAAATTCCAAATAAATTTCCTGAAAAACTAGGAGTTAATCAATAGGAAAACAATCTAAAGGGATCATTCTTTAGATCATCTTGAATTTTGCTTTAAAAACACAACTTTTTTTTTAGGACAGTTCCCCAAATTGGTTGAGTTCTATTATGAAATTCAGTTGCTCTCTAAAACAGACTAGCTTTAAGGAAAGGGTCTATATAGAAGAAAGGGGCTGTGACTTAATGTTACCAAAATTTTAGAGAGTCACTACTATTAGTATATATCCCAAATTAATAGTTTCTTGTCCCAGATTAATAGTTTCTTACCCTTATAGAAGGGTAAATGAATTTATGGCTGTGTGCTTTTCGTGTCTCTTATATACTTGGAATATAGTTCACCTCAGATTATTGGAGATACTATCTCTCCTTAATGCCTTGTGTAACTGGACTGATTCTTAAACTTTGGTCTCATCACTCATCTGTGCTCTCAAAAATTATTGAGGACCCAAAGTGCTTTTATTTATGTGGATTATATCTAATATCTATTTTAGCAATATCAAAAAAAATTTTTTAATGTTTTTATTTTTGAAAAAGTGCAAGTGGGGGAGGGACAGAGAGAGAGAGGGAGACACAGAATCTGAAGCAGGCTCCAGGCTCTGATTTGTCAGCACAGAGCCTGATGCAAGGCTTGAATCCACGAACTCTGAGATCATGACCTGAGCTGAAGTCAGATGCTTAACCGACAGAGCCACTGAGGCGCCCCTGTTTTAGGGAAAAAGAAAAATTAAGAAAAATGTTTTTTTAATGTTTTGTTTATTTTTGAGACACAGACACAGAGCATGAGCAGGGGAGGGGCAGAGAGGGAGGGAGACACAGAATCCAAAGCAGGCTCTCGGCTCTGAGCTGTCAGCACAGAGCCCGATGTGGGGGCTTGAACTCACAAACTGGGATATCATGACCTGAACTGAAGTTGGACGCTTAACCAACTGAGCTACCCAGGTTCCCCACACCCCCCGCCATTTTAAAGCTCTATTAAATTTATTTATTTATTTTATTATTTAAAAAAAAATTTTTTTAACGTTTATTTATTATTGAGAGACAGAGCATGAGCATGGGAGGGGCAGAGACAGGAGGAGACACAGAATCTGAAGGAGGCTCCAGGCTCTGAGCTGTCAGCACAGAGCCCAACGTGGGGCTCAAACTCACAAACCCAGCGAGATCATGACCTGAGCCAAAGTCAGACATGCAACTGACTGAGCCACCCAGGTGCTCCAAGCTCTATTAAATTTATTGAAAAAATAACAGTAAGACCAGTACATATTAACATAAATAAAATACTTTTATAGAAATCAACTGTATTTTCCAAAACAAAAATTAGAAGAGTGGCACTGTTGTACAGTTTTGCAAATCTCTTCAGTGTTGAACTTAATAGAAGATAATCTGGATTCTCCTCTGCCTCTGTAGTCAGTCTTTTGTGTATATTGTCTTAGTTGAAGTACGTGAAGAAAATCCAGCCTCATGTAGCTATGCAGTTGGAAAGGGGAAGGGTATTTTAGTAGCTTTTTCAGGTAATTGTGGATACTCTTCGATACTACACCAAAATTTGACAAATGGTAGTTTCTTAAAGGTTAGTTCTCACGTGTAATCTGAAGCCATATTAATTAAATCCTTGTACTGCATAATAACTAATGGATCTTTTACTTATGCATGATTTTGCAACATCATTTATCATTTGGAAAATACCAATTCATGGCATTATGCAGATCCTGAGTGTTGGCACATTTGTTTTACAGTGTAAAAAAAAAAAAAAAAAAAAAAAAAATCACATTCATTAGTATCACCAGTGATCTCACCAGAAATATCTTTTCAGTATGGGAAGCTGTGAAGCTTACTATAGCAGATACAGTTTTCCAAATTCAAAGTCTTGTTTAAAAGCTCACATTTTATTATTCTTCCTTAAAATGACAAACTCATTTTGTTCATTTTGAGACCTAAATAACCAAGTCTGCCAAATAACCAAATCTAGTTAACTAAGGTTTATCAGTCAATAGTTATTTAAAAAAAAAAAAAAAATTTTTTTTTTTTTTTTTTTTTACATTTATTCATTTTTGAGAGACAGAGAGAGGGCACAAGTGGGGGAGGGCCAGAGAGAGAGGGAGACACAGAATCTGAAGCAGGCCCCAGGCTCCGAGCTATCAGCACAGAGCACAGTGTGGGGCTCGAACTCACAAACTGTGAGATCATGACCCGAGCTGAAGTCGGATGCACAACCAACTGAGCCACCCAGGCATCACATTTTTTTTTTTAAGTTTATTTCTTTTGTGAGAGAGAGAGCCAGCGCATGAGCAGGGGAGGGGCAGAGAGAGAGAGAGGGAGACAGAGAATCCCAAGCTGGCTCCCCATTGTCAGCGCAGATAGCAGAGCAGGGCTCAAACTAACGAACTGGGAGATCACAACCTGAGTCAAAATCAAGATTCAGACACTTAACCGACTGAGCCACCCAGGCACCCCTAAATGAAAGTAGTGTTCCTTGAAAAAAATGGCTAGTTGAGCTTACAACTCACTTATATAAAGCCTTTTCCATAAATCAGCCATTATTTTATAATATGTAGCAGAGGGGCACCTGAGTGGCTTTGTTGATTGAGCATCCAACTTTGGCTAAGGTTGTGATCTCACGGTTTGTGAGTTTGAACCCCGCATAGGGCTCTTTTGCTGTCAGTACAGAGCTGCTTTGTATCCTCTGTCCCTCCCCAGCTCATGATCGATCTCTCTCTCTCTCTCTCTCTCTCAAAAACAAAACTAAAAATAAACATAATATGTAGCAGAAATGCTTTATGTGTATTTTCTGTTTCTTTTGAGTTTTTTTTTTTTAAGTAAACTACATACCCAATGTGAAACTTGAACTCATGACCCTGAGATCAAGAGTTGCATGCTCTACCGACCCAGCCAGCCAGGCACCCCTCCTGTTTCTTTAGGTAGAATATGAAAAGCTGTGTATGCAGGGGTGCCTGGGTGGCTCAGTGAGTTGAGTGTCTGACTTCAGCCCAGGTCATGATCTCGCGGTTAATGAGTTCAAGCCTCGCGTCGGGCTCTGTGCTGACAGCTCAGAGCCTGGAGCCTGCTTCAAATTCTGTGACTCACTCTCTCTCTGCCCCTCCCCTGCTCACGCTCTGTCTCCCTGTCAAAAATAAACATTAAAAAAAAATAGCTGTGTATGCAGAGATTGAAACTTAATAAAAAATCATTTTTACTGTCTTTTGAAGGACATTCTTTAAAAAAAATTTTTTTTAATGTTTTTATTTTTTATTTTTGAGAGAGACAGTGTGAACGGGGAGGGGCAGAGATGGAGGAGGGATACACAGACTCCGAAGCAGGCTCCAGACTCTGAGCTGTCAGCACAGGCCCGATGTGGGGCTCAAACCCACGAACTGCGAGATCGTGACCTGAGCTGAAGTCAGAACGCTTAACCAACTGAGCCACCCAGACGCCCCTCTTGAAGGACATTCTTAAGTGAAATTGGCCTTAAAAACATGAGTGTATAGTGGTAAAGAATACACAGTACTACTACTAATAGTACCACTGCCTTGAATCATGATCTGTTGCCAAAAATTTTACTGTCTGTTGCTTTTGTAACATTGTTAAATATCAACATAATGAAAAAGGCAAATAATGTCTTATGCTATTATGATGGTTTGAACCCCATACAACCCTGAAAGAGTTCATGGACCATACTTTGAAGACATTCATAGTAGACACTAAAATATTTGAATAATTAATAAATGAATAATAACTGTCACAATATACCTATCTATTCCTACCTTCTTATTCTGCTTCCCCCACACCCTATTTTGCTTTCCTTCCCCTTTCCTGCTTTTATTGTTGACTGTCTTCTTTTTTTCTTACAGCTGGCTGAGAAATTATTTTAATTCTTTTGTTAATTAATCAAACATTTATCTCATTTGCTTTCCATGAAGTTTAAAGCTAATCTTTGTATCCCTATATTCATTATGGAACAGAGAAGGACTTTGGGACAGTTCAATCTTGTTCCAGTTATTTCCATTTTATTATTTTTTGCATTTTAGTTCTATCTTATTCTGTGAAAAATTTCAGATGTGCAGAAAAGTAAGAAAGTTGGACAGTGCTCTCCTGTCTATCAGCCATCCATATTTACTTGCTACATTTGTTTCATCTAGACCTCTTCTTTTACTGAAAAACTTGAAAAAATCTTAACATTTTATTGAATTTGATTGATCTAAAATTACTATTTTGGGGTGCCTGGGTGGTTCAGTAGGTTGAGCAGTTGAGCATCTGACTCTTGGTGGTTTCACCTCAGGTCAGATCTCAACGTTCTGAGATCTAGCTCCGCTTTTAAGATGTTTTAAGATTCTCTCTCTCTGCCCCTCCCCTACTTTCTCCCTCTCTTTTCTCTCTCTCACTCTCTAAATATATATATATATATATATATATATATATATATAAATTATATTTTTAGTTTTTAATGTTTGTTTTTGAGAGAGAACGAGAAAGAGAGAGCACGAGCAGGGGAGGGGCAGAGAAAGAGGGAGACACAGAATCTGAAGCAGGTTCCAGGCTCCGAGCTGTCAGCACAGAACCGGATGCGGGGCTCGAACTCACAAACTGTGAGATCATGCCTGAGCCGAAGTCAGATGCCCAACCGACTGAGCCACCCAGGCACCCCCAAAAATACACACACACACACACACACACACACACACACACACACACGCATGCATACATACACATATATATGCATGTATATATATATAATTTTTCTCTTTTTTCAACTGGAGCTATTTGACAATGGCCGGAATGCCGTTCCTTATAAATCGATGTGGTCTTTGTCATTGGAAGTACTCAAAGAGAGGATGATCAGTGAAGGGATTATTCCTACATTGGAATAACCTACTGCTTGTTTTTTAATGCTATTTGTAAAATTTTTTATGCTATTTAAAAAATTCAAATAATGCACATGAACTAAAAGCTGTGAGTTCCTTGCGCCTATATACTTACGATCTGCCTGTCTGCTTTGTTTTCATACAAGTGGAATCCTGCTATGTATGCTGTTCTGCAACTTGCTTTTTTCTTTTTTAATTTTCTATTTTTTAATTTACATCCAAGTTAGTTAGCCCAGTGCTTCATCCCCTATGTATAATACCCAGTGCTCATCCCACCAAGTGTCTTCCTTAATGCTCCTTATCCATCCCCCAACCCACAACTCCTCCACCAACCCTCAGTTCTCTGTATTTAAGAGTCTCTTATGTTTTGTCCCCCTCTTTGTTTTTATATTATTTTTGCTTCCCTTCCCTTCTGTTCATCTGTTTTGTATCTTAAATTCCACATATGAGTAAAGTCCTATGATATTTCTTTCTCTGACTGAATAATTTCACTTAGCATAATTCCCTCTAGTTCCATCCACATAATTGCAAATGGCAAGATCTCATTCTTTTTGGTTGCCAAGTAATACTCCATTGTATGTATGTGTGTGTGTGTGTGTGTGTGTGTGTGTGTGTGTGTGTGTGTGTATGTATCTCACATCTTTATCCATTCATCCATCAATTGACATTTGGGCTCTTTCCATACTTTGGCTATTGTCGATAGCACTGCTATAAACATTGGGGTGTATGTCCCCCTTCAAGACAACACATCTGTATCCCTTGGATAAATACCTAATAGTGCAATTGCTGGATCATAGGGTAGTTCTATTTTTAGTTTGAGGAACCTCCATACTGTTTTCCAGAGTGGCTATACCAGTTTGCATTCCCACCAGCAGTGCTGAAGAGATCCTTTTTCTCTGCATCCTCTCCAACATCTGTTGTTGCCTGATTGTTAATTTTAGCCATTCTGACTGTTGTGAGTTGGTTTCTCATTGTGGTTTTAATTTGTTCCCTGATGATGAGTGATGTTGCACATCTTTACATGTGTCAGCCATCTGGATGTCTTTTTTGGAGAAGTGTCTATTCATGTCTTTTGCCCATTTCTTCACTGGATTATTTGTTTTTTGGGTGTTGAGTTTGATAAGTTCTTTATAGATATTGGAACTTTTTTTGATAAATAGTAATCATGGGTATTTTTCTATGTTAGCACATTTAGATCCATTCTTTTTTTTTTTTTTTTTTAAGTTTTATTTTATTTTATTTACTTTGAGAGAGAGAGAGAATCCCAAGCAGGCTCTGCGCTCGAACCCACAAACCATGAGATTAGTACCTGAGCCAAAGTCGGTTGCTCAACTGACTGAGCCTCCCCCCCTTTTTTTTCTTAATTTTTTAAACGTTCATTTATATTTGAGAGAGTGCGTGAGCAGGGGAGGGGCAGAGAGAGGGAGACACAGAATCTGAAGCAGGCTCCAGACTCTGAGCTGTCAACACAGAGCCCTGTGCCCGACGTGGGGCTTGAACTCCCAAGCCATGAGATCATGACTTGAGCCAAAGTCGGATGCTCAACCTACTGAGCCACCCAGGTGCCCCCCCTTGCTGAAGATTTTTAAAGCAAATATCATTTCACTCCTACTTCAGTATGCAACTCTAATATTTTAATTCTGTTATTATTTAATAATATTCTGCTAATATTTTCTTATATAACTATAATTCCATTATCACCCCTAATAAAAAGAATAGTATTTTCTTGGCATCATCTGATATCCTCTACAGATTTGTCTCAGAAATGTCTTTTTAAAAAAAATAATGTCTGTGTAGTTGGTTGTTTGACAAAGACCCAGACAAGAAGTATACCTTTGGTTGTTAAGTCTTCTATGTCTCTCTTGTAATCCCCTCTCCAATTTTTAGGACATTGGCTTGGCTGGAAAAACTAGGTCAGGCGTCCCGTGGAATGTCTCACATTCTGTATTTCTCAACTTGTCATATTGTAACTTGTTCTTTTAGTGTCATTTAATTTCTTTATCCCTTGCATTTCTGTAAATGGAAGTTACCTCTAGAGCTGTGCTGTCTAGTCCTAGCCATGTTAGTAACCACTAATGGATTTTAAATTAAAGCATTTGAATTTAAATACAGTTAAAAATTCAGTTTCTCATTGCACTGGCCGTATTTCAGGTCTTCAGGAGCCGCATGCAGAACATTTCTGTCATTACAGAAAGTGTTGTTGGACAGTGCTGATCTAGAGGCTTAATGAATTCAGGTTCAATATTTTTGATGAGAATACTTCACAGGTGGTGCTGTGTTGCTTGGTATCTGTCACATCAGAAGACACATGTCTGGTTGTACCACTTTTAATAATTTGTTGAGATTGAGAAGGTAATGGTCAGCCTGACCCCTTATTGTAAAGCTTGCCATGTTTAGTATGAATAAAGACAGTTTTTCTTCTTCTTTTGAAATCTCCAATCTTTCTTTTTCTTGACTTACTGCATTGGTTTAAACTTTTGATAAAATTGTTGAATAGAAATGTTGAGTTAATATTCTTGCTTTGTTCCCAGTTTTAGGGATTAAGTTATTCAGTCTTTGATCATTAAGTATGATATTAGTATAGTTTTTCATAGATGTCCTTTATCAGATTAAGATTAGTCTTGCTTTTTGAGTCTTTTTTTATAAATTTTTTTTTATGTTTGTTTTTGAGACAGAGACAGAGCATGAACAGGGGAGGGGCAGAGAGAGAGGGAGACACAGAATCTGAAAGAGGCTCCAAGCTCCGAGCTGTCAGCACAGAGCCTGACACGGGGCTTGAACTCACAAACTGTGAGATCATGACCTGAGCTGAGATCAAGAGTTGGATGCTTAACCGACTGAGCTACCCAGGGTGCCTCTCTATTTTTTGAGTTTATACTACTCCATAATACTATGAAGGTATAATACTTTGTTTTTGAGAGATAGAAACAGAGTGCAAGTGGGGTAAGGGCAGAGAGAGACGGAGACACAGAATCCAAAGGAGGCTCCAGGCTCTGAGCTGTCAGCGTGGAGTGGTGCTCAAACCCACAAACGCAAGATCATGACCTGAGCCGAAGTCGGACACTCAACCGACTGAGCTGCCCCAGCGCCCCTTGAGTCTTTTTATGATGAATTATGTATTGAATTTTGCCATGTTTTTCTGTGTTAAGATAGTTACATGGTTTTCTCTTTTATTCTGTTAATGTGATGAATACTACTGGTTTTTATTGAATGTTATACCTTACATTCCTGGGACATGTTTTAAATTCATCTTCCCTCCACATTTTTCTTCTAGTTTCTTAGTTAAAAAAAAATATTATATACATCACTATCAGTTTAGCTTGGAAATCTCATAGGGCACAGTATTTTTACTATGCTGAAAGAAATCTTAAACTCTGAACAAAATTACTAGATTTTTAGGCATGTAGTTTTAAGTTTTTCAGTTTAGAAATTGCTTCACATTATGAGGGAATAAATTTCTTCAGGCATTTTCTTTTCCTTTTCTAGTTAGTGGATTCGTTCTGTCATGGTATGCCTTGGGAGAAGGATGGCAGATATGGTGTGGGGCCCATCAGTCAGTTGCAGTGCTATCCAGAATGATTAACTTCGTTTCTGTAGAATAAGTTTCCTAGCTGGTTGCTGTAGGATTGTAGATTATGACTGAGTTTAGCCAAGCCATTGATTTGCAGGTACATTGGTAAATGAATAAATTTCAGACCTTTTTAAACACGACTTTATCTTAACTAAAATTTTGTCTCTTGATTCAGATACTAAAATATTTAGGTTACATTAGTAAACTATCTTTGGTTGTCCGATCACATAGCTATTAAATGAGCAGAAGAGAATTGGCTCTTAGGAATCTTTCTGCAGTTCTTGGTTTTAGGTCACTCAACAAAGTATTTTTTATTTTTTTTGTTAAAAATTTTTTTTTAATGTTTATTTTTGAGAGAGAGAGTACAAGCGGGTGAGGGGCAGAGAGAGACACAGAATGTGAACCAGGCTCCAGGCTCTGAGCTGTCAGTACAGAGCCAAATGCGGGGCTCAAACCCACAAACCGTGAGATCGTGTCCTGAGCTGAAGTTGGATGCTCAACCAACTGAGTCACCCAGGTGCCCCAAAGTATTTTTTTCCAATGTAAATTCAAATAATTTTACTTCTAGATTTATATGTAAAAAACAAATGATAATATGGAATGTCTAATAGTGTTTACTTGTGTACTTTGATGTAATAATGATACTATAAACATTAAACCTTTCTTTTAACTTTTTAGGCACAAAAATCTCAAGCCAAGAAATCCTGGACAACAAGGACAGGCACCATCTTTAAGTCAGCAACAACAAGTACTTCCTAAGCACAAGACCAATGAAAAACAAGAGAAGAGTGAAAAACCACAGAAACGCCCCTTGACTCCTTTTCACCATCGTGTTTCTATTAGTGATGACGTTGGCATCGATGCAGATTCAGCTAGCCAAAGACTTGTGATCTCCGCTCCAGATAGTCAAGTGAGATTTTCAAACATCCGAACTAATGATGTAGCAAAGACTCCGCAGATGCATGGCACCGAAATGGCAAATTCACCTCAACCACCCCCACTCAGTCCTCACCCATGTGATGTGGTTGATGAAGGAGTAACTAAAACACCTTCAACTCCTCAGAGTCAACATTTTTATCAAATGCCAACACCAGATCCCTTGGTTCCTTCTAAACCAATGGAAGATAGGATAGACAGTTTATCTCAGTCTTTCCCAGCTCAGTTCCAGGAAGCTGTAGAACCTACAATATATGTCGGTACAGCAGTAAACTTGGAAGAAGATGAAGCTAATATAGCCTGGAAGTATTACAAGGTTCCAAAGAAAAAAGATGTAGAGTTTTTGCCTCCTCAGCTTCCAAGTGATAAATTCAAGGATGATCCAGTTGGACCTTTTGGACAGGAAAGTGTAACATCAGTTACAGAGTATGTATTTTTTTAATAGTCACTATTATAATTTAAGGGTGGAAATGATGTAAGTTCTTAATACTAGGACTCCAGAATTGGCTTCAGGGTAGGATTTACAATAATAATAAACCCTGTAAATATTAGTTTTGCATAATTTCTTTACTGTGATTTTTCCTTAGGGAGACTCTTTATTATGAGATACTTTAGTCACAAAAAAGTGGAGAAAATAATAGCACTTATCCATCAAACAACTTAAAGATTTTGAATATCATTAGAACTCTTGTGTACTGTTTTTTTTCCTCCATTCTTCCTTCGTCTGTCCTAAATTTGGTGTTTATCATTTCTGTACATGTTTTTATACATGTAGCTCTAATTAATTCATTTTAATTGCTTTATAGTATTTGTTATGAATATACATAATTTATCTACTCTCTTAAAGGTGGACATATTGGTTATTTCAGTTTTTTCCAGTTACATAGGATGTAATAGTGAGCTTTTTGGTACACGTTTCCTTATGTACTTGTATAAGATTTCTCTAGGGAATACATCTCAAAGTGGAATTACTGGGCCATGGGGTTTGTCCACATTTGGCATTAAGGGTCATTGTCACATTGGCTCTCCAACTATACCAGTTTACACCTTCATCAACCAGCAGAGTATGAGAATGATCTTTTCATCAGCATTTGGTATTACGAGCCTTCAATTTAGCTAATTTTCTATATGCAGAATGGCATCTTATTGTCTTAATACATGTTTGAGAGTAAGCATTTATTTAAAATGTTCTTTGGACATTTAGGTTTTCTCTTCTGTGAATTGTTTGTATATCCTATCTTTTAGTCCCATTTTTCCCCCAATTCTTTGCAAGTTCTTGCTGTAAATCTTCAAAAAAATTTTTTTAATTAAAAACATCTTTAATGTTTATTTATTTCATTTTTTAAAAATATGTATTTATTTTTGAGAGACACAGTGTGAGCAGGGAGGATCTGAGAGAGAGGGAGACAGAAAATCCAAAGCAGACTTCCAGGCTCTGAGCTATCAGCACAGAGCCCAACGCAGGGCTCGAACTCATGAACTGTGAGATCATGACCTAAGCTAAAGTCAGACACTTAACCTACTGAGCCACCCAGGCACCCCCTGGCTATTAAGAAATAGTATCCCCTTCTTAATGTTCTGTACCTTTTTTTTCTATAGAATTTCTTTTCATCTTTTTCTTTACTGCTTCTCATCACATTTTTTTTCATTTATTTTTTAATTTTTTTTTAACATTTATTTATTTTTGAGAAGCAGAGAGATAGAACAAGCAGGGGTGGGGCAGAAAGGGAGACACAGAATCTGAAGCAGGCTGTAGGCTCTGAGCTGTCAGCACAGAGCCCAATGCAGGGCTTGAACCCACAAGCCGTGAGATCATGACTTGAGCCAAAGTTGGATGCTTAACTGACTGAGCCACCCAGGCGCCCCTCTTATCACATTTTTAAAATATAATTATTGTTTCTTCCTACACATTTTTGAATGAAGGAATAGGGGAGCTGATTGGTAGGCCTTACTCATTCAATAAGTTATTTAGCTTATACTATGTATTAGTTTCATACACTGCTTTATGATAATGGGGTTGGGATATTTTGGAGGGGAGACCTGGTACCTAAAATTGCAGAATGAAGGGGATCTTGGGTCTTTACCAGGTAGGTTATTCATTTTTATAGAAAAGAAACCCTGTTGTTCCTCCATTTTCAGCTCTGATTTTTCATTTATGTCTAGAAATACAGGTTCATATTTTCTCTGAGTTTTTGGTCATTTTGGCTCTCTTGTTGTGGGTTACCATCACCCCCTCTTGCATATTCTAGGCCATGAACTTTCTCTGCTGTGTTTTATTGATTTTGAGTTTCCCTGAGACTAAGTAAAATGTCCCATTTGTAGCCTTTGTCTCCTTTTCCCTACTGTTAAAGATTTATTCTTTCAATATTCCTTGTTATTTTAGTAAACCTGTGCATCTTATCTAGCTCTTTGAATCTTAAAAATATTCTAGTATGGGTTTTTTTTTTTTTTTCCAGTTAATATTAATCTGGATTTGAAATTTAGGGACTTTAGGATACCTTTTGATCATGGAAAGCAACTAGCTTATTTAACAGACAGAAAGTCTCTTGAAAACAAATGATGTCTTGGAAACAAGTCTTAAAAAGATCTTAGTCTCATTTGTGCTGGATATAATATAAAAGTCCTGAGTACTTGCCTGAAACTACTTTTGGTCTCCTTGTTTCTGTACTTCTCCTTTACATAATATTCCTACACAGTAGAGTGATCATTGTAGGTTAAATGTTAGATGTTACTCATTTGCTGAAAACCCTCCAGTAGTTTCCCTCTACATTTAAGATAAAATCCAAACTCTTTTTCCTCATCTGTAAGCTTCTACCCAGTTTCCTGTCTAGCTAGTTCTTCACTCTTATCTATTACTGCCCTGTTTGCTTTCTGATTTTGAGGCATCAGATTTTCTGGTTATTCCTTCAGAAAGCCAAGCTCATTCCTTTTTTTTTTTTTTTTTTTTTTAATTTTTTCTTAAAGTTTATTTATTTTTGAGAGAGACAGAGACAGAATGCGAGTGGGTTAGGGGCATAGAGAGAGGGAGACACAGAATCCGAAGCAGGCTCCAGGCTCTGAGCTGTCAGCACAGAGCCCAACGCCGGGCTCAAACCCACAAGCTGTGAGATCATGACCTGAGCCGAAGTCAGATGCTCAACTTCAACCGACAGAGCCACCCAGGTGCCCCAAGCCAAGCTCATTCCTAATGGCCTTTAGTATTGTATTACAGATGCGGGGAATAGCTCACCTCTTCTTATTCAGTCCTGCTGAAAAGTTACCTTTTCAGGAGGTAGTATCCTGACCATTTTATCTAAACTATGGCTTTTCTTCACTCCCCAAATCACTACCTACCTTGTACACGGTTTTCATTTTTTCCTTATATATATCATTCTATATCATCCAAAATCATATCATGAATTTGTTAATGATCTTTTCCCTATTAAAATACGAGCTCTGTGAAGGCAGGGCCTCTCCGTCTTGTTTACTGCTGTATTCCTCCAGATTACACACAAACATCCCTAGAACAAGTCTAGGCACATAGTGCACATTCAGTAGACGTTTGGATAAATTAAACAACAGTATATTCCTAGGGTTACTTTATGATTTTAGAACTTATTTTCTTTCTAGATTATATTTTCTTATTTAATATAAAAAATGTAGTGTTAAGGACGAAAAGTACTGTTATGAATATTTTAAAAACTTAAGGGGTGAGTTTATGGGCATATTGTATCCATAAGATCAAGAATTCTAGCCATGACTTTAAATAAGTGTATTAGCTGATTGTATGCAGGAGCATCTATAGGTGAAATGAAATGAAGGTCTCTTAGAAGTTTTAGGGGTGCCTGGGTGGCTCAGTCAAACATCTGACTTCGGCTCAGGTCATGATAATCATGGTTCATGAGTTCGAGCCATGCATCAGGCTCTGTGCTGACAGCTCAGAGCCTGGAGCCTGCTTCGGATTCTAGGGCTCCCGCTCTCTGCCCCTCCCCTGCTTGTGCTCTTTCTCTTTCAAAAATAAACATTAAAAAAAAAAAAGTTAATATATTTGGGGTGCCTGGGTGGCTCAGTTGGTTAAGTGTCCAACTTTGGCTCAGGTCATGACATCACAGGTTTGTGAGTTTGAGCCCTGCATTGGGCCCTTTACTGTCAGTTCAGGGCTCGCTTCTCTCTCTTTCTGCCCCTCCCTTACTTGTCTGTTCGTGTGTGGCACGCTCACTCTCAAAAATAAATAAACATTAAAAAAAATAAGTACAGTTTAACATTAGAATCTGTTTTGAAATTGTTTGACATTTTTCTCATTAAATAAGAATGAGAGGATACAAGTATAATGTAGAAAGGTAGCTGCAGAGTAGAATGGTGCTGGGTCGTGATTATTTAAATTAAGGAAATAACATGCTTCCACTTGTTCCTCGTCACCATTTTTTCTGCTTTGTGAAAAGAGAAGACTGAATAAAAGGGTGGTGGTGTTTTTTTTTTTTAATTCTGTGTCTTATGTGAGTATTGTTTTAGTTACATTAGTTACTAAAATGTGTATTATGTTACAATTTGCTTTTGCGTAGAATCCTTTATTTTAATAGTAGATTAGAATATGGAAAAAAGTAAACAGGTTTAGCTGCTTGCTGTATGAACTAAAACATTTATGGAACATAATTGTTCTGTACTTGATAGAAGTTTTTTGGTTTTATGTTTTAATCACGTGAATATTTTGTCCTTGGCAGTAGCTCTCAATTGGAGCAATTTCTTATTCCCTCACTCATACCTTCAGGTGACATTTGACAGCGTTTAGAGACAATCTAGATTGTCACAATGGGGAATGTGCTACTGGTATCTGGTAGGTAGAGTCCAGGGATGCCGCTAGATACCCTACAATATGTAGGACAGTCCTCCGCAGCAAAGCCCAAAATGTTCATAGTGTTGAGGTGCCTTAATATCATGAATAACTTTTACAGAAATTTGAACTCTGGAATAAGTTATTAAATTAGATAGGCCAAACATGTTTACTGATTAGTTTTACTAGGGAGATTCCCCATACTATTTTACTATACAGTAAAATACCTGGTGTGGGCTTCAGTGTTTGCATTATGCTAACAAAAGTTTTGTTTTGTTTTGTTTTGTTTTTCATAGTTAAAAGGATCTTATTTGGATAACTTAGTGATTCAGGTACCTACGATTAATATTACTTGAGATAGGATGTTATGAGGATCATCACTCAGGTGGTGTCTCCTGTCATTAAAATAAATTCTATGAATTAATACTCTTCTCGATGGCATTTAAACACCTGTCCTGAATTCTTTTTTTTTTTTTTTAATGTTTATTTATTTTTGAAGGAGAGACAGAGCACTAGCAGGGGAGGGGCAGAGAAAGAGAGAGAGGGAGACACAGAATCTGAAGCAGGCTCCAGGTTCTGAGCTGTCAGCACAAAGCCTGACACAGGGCTCGAACTCACAAACTGTGAGATCGTGACCTGTGCCCAAGTCAGACGTTCAACTGACTGAGCCACCCAGGCAACCCTTGTCTTAAATTCTTTATAGAAGCATTGTCTAGGTTTAAAGATATAATATGATCAAACCTTTTCTAGTCAGAGTAGTCCAGTCAGAAGCCTAGATTGCTTTATATAATAAATTTCTGAATTCATATTACTAGGTAAATTCATATTACTGAATTCATATTACTAAACCTGGTAAATTTCTATTCTTTTTCCATACTCTGAGTTTTGAAAGTATTTAAATATATGGCGGTTAATTAGGGGGCTGTTGCAACTCCTGCATTCTTTTGCCCTTTGGAACATTATCTTTTTAAATTCATATTCTTCAAATATCTGTTTCATCAGTTTGAATAAAACTGAAGTTTCTCTAATATGCAGGATGCTGTAAAGCACTGTTGGGAGTAAAAAATGAATTTGGTCCTGGCCCTAAACGAAATTGTAATCCAATGGAAACTAACATTCTTTGATAGAAGCATACATAAAAGATATTAGGGATGGTGAGCCAGAGTGAAGAATAATTTAATTCCATTTATGAAGATCCAGAAGTTTTATGTACTTTGGTATGGATAGATTATACGGTGTTGCTTAGTAGTTTGCTATGTCATGATGAGAAATGAGACCTGAAAAGGGAGGTGGGGCTATATACTGGAATAAATTATATTAAATACTATTTATAAAAATACTGTTTATGAGCTTACGTATTTTCCTTGAGATGATAGGGGCACTGTTGCACTTTTTTTTTTTTTTTTTTTTTTTTTTGAGGTAGATAAAATAATAGGGTTTTGGAAAATAAGGATTTTAGAAATATTAACCAGGTAATATTATTGAAAGATTATTTGAAATGAAGAGGTATATATGTATGAAAGGACATCAGTTTGGACTCTTGAATAGTTCAGATATAAGGTGATACAGGGCCCTAGGAAATTAGAGATCGTAGGGATGTGTAGATTTTGTTAAGTATAGAATAGACAAGAACTTTATGACCAGTTGAATAGTGCAGTGAGGTAGTAACAGGAGAGTTAAAAACCAGCATATTTATTTTATGAGGGAAAGAGGAGGAAAAACCGATTTGAAGACTTCTACCCTTTTACTCAGTTTACATTAAGATTTACGTAATTTTTAAAATTTTTTATAATTTAGTTTTTATAATTTTTTTTAAAGTACAGTAAACTGTTAATCCCTGTTATCTTGAAGGAGAGGTATTGGGATATTTAGAAGTTTCAACTATGCCTTTGTTTATAATATGACTTTTATTTATTTTTTTATTTCATTTTATTTTTTTAATGTGTATTTATTTTTGAGAGAGAGAGAGAGAGAGAGAGAGAGAGAGAGATCGTGAGCGGGGGAGGGGCAGAGAGAGAGGGAGACACAGAATCTGAAGCAGGCTCCACGCTCTGAGCTGTCAGCACAGAGCCCGACGCGGGGCTCAAACTCAGACCACGAGATCATGACGAGAGTTGAAGTCGGACGCTCAACCAACTGAGCCACCCAGGAGCCCCAGTGTACAATAATGACTTTTAAATATGTGCTTATAATACATACACATTGTAAATTAAAAAAAAAAAATCTTAACATTCATTTTTGAGAGTGAGAGAGACAGAGCGTGAGTGGCGGGGGGGGGGAGGGGCAGAGAGAGAGGGAGACACAGAATCCAAAGCAGGCTCCAGGCTCTGAGCTGTCAGCACAGAGCCTGATGTGGGGCTTGAACTCACGGACAGTGAGATCATGACCTAAGCTGAAGTCAGATGCTTAACTGACTGAGCCATCCAGGCACCCCATTTAATTTTTTTAGTTTATTCATTTATTTTGAAAGAGAAAGTGTGAGCAGGGTGGTGGGGGAGAGAGAATCCCAAGCAGGCTCTTCACTGTCATCTTAGAGCATGATGCGGGCCTCGAACTCATGAGCTGAAATCAATAATCAGACAGGAGTCAAATGCTCAACCAGCTGAGCCACGTAGGTGTCCCTATGTTGTAAATTTGAATTTAGTGTGAGGAGCCTGCTGAAAGATTCTGTCAGACATTTGTGACATTGTATCTGAAGCTTAGGAGAGGAAACTATTAACACAGTTGGAGTAATACATAATGCAAAGAGGGGCAAGAATCTTATCAGTAGAAATTTAAAAAGAAACATTTTTTTAATAAAAATTTTATAGGTGTGTGCTTTTTTAGAATGATGGAGGAGAAATTTGTATGTTTGTTTTATTCACGTTAAGTGAAAATTCAATTTCCATTTGGTATAAATAAAGTTTTCCATTGACTGCTGTTAAAGAGTGGCACTGTACTTCCATAATAGGTGGGTAAACAAAAGAAAGCAGTATTCTTAGTTTTTTTAATTCTTAGCTTTAGATGGTGATGGCTGCCTAACTAGTACAGAGTATTAGGATTCATCATTTCTAAACATCTCCCTTGTTCTTAGACTTCCATGTGCCTCAGTTGATGCCAGATTTTTCAGCAGCTACTTTAAAGCGAAATTCCTTTCTAATTTCTTAGAATTTAGTTCGGGGAGAGAGAGGTTGAGGTGGAGCATAGCATATCTTACATACCGGATGTACACATCTGTGGCAATCTTTTTGCTTGTAATTATTTTTAGTTTCTTTATTGGTTAACGCTAGTATCTATTTTAGAATAGTGGCTTTTAAGACCTCATAAGCTTTAGGGGTGCCTGGGTGACTCAGTCGGTTAAGCATCTTACTTTGGCTCAGGTAATGATCTTGTGGTTTGTGGGTTCAAGCCCCGCATCAGACTCTGTGCTGATAGCTCAGAGTCTGGAGCCTACTTCAGTTTCTGTGTCCCTGTCTCTCTGCACCTCTCCTGCTGGCACTCCGATGTTCTCTTTCAAAAGTATAAATAAACATTAAAAAAAATTTTTAAACCTTGTAAGTTAAAAAAAAAATAAAATAAACCTTGTAAGTGTTGAAGATAGCAAAATTTCTGCAAAGAAACATTACAGTTTTTTTAATATCATTTTTCAAGGGCTAGCACTTAGTTCTAGTAGTATTTTGATTGCTTAAAATAGTCTTCTATTTTGATTCAGAGGGAGACATTTCTAAACCCTGAGCAGAGAAAGAACTATACTGGAGCATAGTTTTATCATGTCTTGTTCTATAGCAAGGCTACATCTGGATATCTTAACCATAGAATTCATCAATAGAATTAGCTCCTATGTTGCATTAGGGGTATACCTGACATTTATATTGTATATATCATACAGTTACAGAGTGCATTATCTGATCTCTAAAAGATAGTTTCTATTTTGTTTCATAGGAGTCTATGATGAAATAAACTTGTTTTGTTTATTGTAATCTAAATATTTTAAGTAAGTCTTACTTGATATCCTAATACAATAAAGCTATTCTTCTTACAGTTAGCTTGACTCAGTTTAAGGATTGATGCTGAATAGTGGGCGTGGTGCCAGAAAAGGTACTATTAAAGAAAATAGAGGATTTTTGATATTTATTAAATTCATTTGTTCCTTAACATTTCCTTCTATAGCTTATCTCCTTCTATAATTGTCAATCCTAAAATACTGTCGTTTCTTGTCTGGAAGAATTTTTATTGAATAAAGGCCTGAAAGCATGTGCTACTCCAAGCCATGTTAAATTCTCTACAAGTATATTTCAGGATAGAATGTTACTGTTGTCATAGTAAAAGGAAAAAGATACACTTAATGAATAATATAAACGTAATTTCAGTTTGCTTTGGGCTTTGCAAAGCTTCCTGTTCATTACTGTACCTAATCCTCTTCCAGTTTGTCTGTATTTAGCTCTATATCTGATTGAAACTATTTCTGTAGTTTGACTATATGTGAAAAGTTTCTTTTAGAAAAGCAGGGGTTATTCCTGTTTCACAGAAATATATATATACTATATGATGATAGTGATGAAATAACTTTGAGTTTTTAATCTGACATCTTTTAAAAATCACAATTTTTTCTATTCTTATCAATTTTAAATATAGAAAGATGTGTAATGTAAATATATTTTAAAATATGTTGTGACTTGATACTCATGATATTATTGACTACATTTAAATTCATTGCGTATCCCAATGTCTGTGAGAACCATTCAATAAAATAACAAGTTGTCTTTAGGCACCGCATTTGGTTTACTCATTTTTATTCTTAATAGAGCCCTGTGCAGGAGCATTGGTCCTTTTAATGTCACTGCACACTAGTTTAACTACTTGTGTAAACAGTGTGGCAGTTTTCCTGCTTCTGCCAGAGGACAACTTAATATGAGAAACAGTTGTTTTATTCACCTCTACACAGAGTAGTAGTGTCTTTCAGGTTGGTGGTGGGGAGGAGGAGTGGGATCTTAACACTTTTCTCCTATGAATAGTTACTTGAATATGCATACTTAAAATCTTTCCAGCCTTAACTTTGTTACTATGTTACCTTAGCATACCATTTCTTTCTACATAATTTGCACATCAAAATCAGCATACTCTGCATTTTCTGTCTTAATAAGATTAATTTTAAGTAGTGAATAAGAAAACATGTCAAAGTAGATAGCAAACTACTTTGGAGAGACTTATGTTAGCACCTAATAGTTGAGCAAACAGTTTTGGTCTAAGATGGTAAGATATAATGCTACTCTTTAAGAAATACCTATTCATTCATTTATAGAAGTATTCTAACAATTTTAAAACATACTCCTGTTAACTAGTTAGCACCATGTTCAAATGGAAGAAAGTTTTTGTAGACCTGGGATTTTAGTTTTGGGGATAAATCTGGGGCATATTGGGAATAACAATGACATGGTATTTGATAGCATGTTTAGAAAATATCAGTTATTATTTTTTTATGGCCTCTGTTTCACCCTTAGTTTATAGTGTATATGGAGTACTTATAGTGCTGGGCATCTTAAATAGATTTAAAGTTATGATATCCTTCCATTCAAAGATTTTATAAGCTAACAAATACCTTCACCTTCATTGTTCCCAAATCTTACATCTCTTATAATTTTTTGTCTTAAATTGTAGGATAGATAAGTGGCAGCAGTATCACTTTCTGATGAATGAAGATGGTTTATTTCCAAGTACAAGATACTGTATTTTAGAATTATTAATGCATCCACAACGTCTCAATCCTATGTGGTTTTTCGATTTCATGTATTCATTTAAGAAATATTTATTGAGTACCTTCTACTTGCCAGGCCCTGTTCTAGGCATTTGGGATAATTCAATGAACAAAGACAAGATCCCTGTCATTTAGGGTCTTATATTCTAGTGAGAGTGACAGTCAACTATTAATACAAGCAAGTTATATAGATTTTAAAAGATAAGTGCTATGGAGGGAAAAATAGAGCAGGGTGAGGGGGATCAGTGTTGAAGTAGTTGGGCATTTTGCAATTTTAAATAAGGTCTCCTACATAAGGTGACATTTAAACAAAGTCTTTTAGAAAGTGAAGGAGTTGGCCATGCAGATACTTGGAGAAAGAATGCTCCAAACAAAGGCAACAGTCAGGAGTGTGTCTGGCCTGTTTGAGGAACATGAAGGAAGGTCTTGGAAGCAGAGTTGAGAGAGGCAGGAGTAGAATAACCAGATGAAGTTGGTTGGAGAGGCAAAGAGGAGAAAGGTCAAGGAAAGCTTTGGTAGGATATTACAAGGGGTTTGGTTTTTATTCAGAGTGAAATAGTCCTTGCTGGACTTTTACCCTGGTCTGAGTAGAAGCCTAGCTACTTCTTTCTGGCAGCATGGGAATCTCCACTTTACAAACTATAGAGAACATGAATTTGGGAGTCAGAAAGTGTCTTCTACAAACCAAAAACATCATTCAGTGTTCACACTCACCAAGTACCCTGGTCTTCAGAGATAGAAAAGTCTTGATGCTTTCCGGGATTCTGGTGGTGCAAATCAGCTTGTGGCTTCTTGCTCTTACCCTTAGATTTTAGCTTTCTCTGATCTGACAGTTTCTACTTGTTTGTCTTTCTAACTTCAGTGTTGTCTCCTCTCTTGTTTTGTTTTATTGATTCTAGTCACCATGTGAAACCATAAGACTGATGATATAAAAATAGATTTTTCCAATCTGATCAGATAAAAACTTTGAGGTACTTGAGCTGAAACTTCACTTGCCATTATAAAACCTCTTGCCAGAATTAATAAGTTATAGTGTTCATGAAACACAAATTAGGTCCTTATAATTTTATAACCTTATCCACTCATGTCAATAGGAAAAGGATAATCACTTTCATTGTATAAATTGTATAAAACTAGTCTTGCCTCAGCACATAGCCCACAATTTTGAGAGTTCCTGTCCTGGAGCAATTTTGATGTAAGAGTCCCTTTCAAAAAAAAAAAAAAAAGTTCCTTTCAGTGAATAGACTTGGACAAGTTAATGCATGTAAGGAATTGGGGACAGAGTGGACATATTTTGGTGGAAAGAACATATAGATAGGAAACCTAGATTTTAGCTTCATTTCTTGATTGCTAAACTTGAGGCTTTAATAAATCATGTAACCTCTCAATGCCTTAATTTCCTCATTTGTAATATGAAGGATTACAGTTTAGATCATCTCTAAATAATCATGAAAACTTGATGATTCTTAAGTCATTGGAATTTTTTTTCTTTTATGGAAAATTAAGTATAATTTTCTAATTTTGTTTTTTTTTTTTAATGCAGGTTAATGGTGCAGTGTAAGAAACCTTTAAAAGTTTCTGATGAATTAGTACAGCAATATCAAATTAAAAATCAGTATCTTTCAGCAATAGCATCTGATGCAGAGCAAGAATCTAAAATTGATCCATATGCATTTGTTGAAGGAGATGAGGAATTCCTTTTTCCTGATAAGAAAGATAGACAAAACAGTGAGAGAGAAGCTGTAAAAAAACACAAGGTGAGTAAAAAATCATAGTACACCAAAGGGTCGCTGATATTTTTTAACACAGCATATAGTACCATACTTCTCTCCCTCTTTTTTTTTTTTTTTTTTTGTCTTTTAAAATAGATTAAGGGGCACCTGAGTGGCTCATGTCAGTTAAGCCTCCAGCTCTTGATTTCAGCTCAGGTCAAGATCTCACCATTGTGAGATCAAGCCCTGTTCCGGGTCTGCACTGACAGCATGGAGCCTGCTTGGGATTTTCTCTCCCTCTCTCTTTGCCCCTCCCCTGCTCGCACTTGCTCTTTCTCTCCCACTCTCTCAAAAATAAACACACTTAGGGGTCCCAGGGTGGCTCAGTAGGTTGAACGTCCAAGTTCAGCCCAGGTCATAATCTCGCGATTTGTGGACTCGAGCCTCGCGTCAGGCTCTGTGCTGACAGCTCAGAGCTTGGAGCCCGGTTTGGATCCTGTTTCTCCCTGTCTCACTCTGCCCCTCCCCCACATGTGCCTGCTCTCTAAAAAATAAATAAACGTTTATTATTTTTTTATTTTTTTTAACGTTTATTCGTTTGTGAGAGACAGAGACACTGTGAATGAGGGAGGGGCAGAGAGAGAGGGAGACAGGATCTGCGAGGCTTGAACCCACGAACCATGAGATCATGACCTGAGCCGAGGTCAGAACCTTAACCTGCTGAGCTACCCAGGTGCCCCAATTTTTAAAATAAATAAATAAGCAAACAAACTTAAAAAATATAGAATGGATTTTTATCCTTTTAAATTATGAAAATATTTTTTTTAAATAGGTAAATCAGGAACATTATATAAAATTTAAGAGTTTATGTAGACTTTATACCTGGTGTCTGATAATGAAAAATTGTTATTTACTGTAAGAGTTTTTTTGGGTTTGAGGAAAGTACATTAACTTCTGTAATATTGAAATCAGAAAATTTAGGTAGATGAAGTATTTTGATACTGAGTTAAAATATACTGAAATAAGTGAAGTGCCAGTTTTCAAAATACAATAAAATACCCAATGCTGAGTTTATAACGTACATGATATTTTTGAATGTGAGTTAACTTATAGAGCCCCTTGATGAAATATATTGAATATAGGATACAGGAGTATTTGTTAGAAATTTGAAAATCTAATATTATAGGATGTATTAAGCACAAGATAACTCTGTTGGATAAGAATTTTGCCTTTAAGGGTACCTGGGTGGCTCCGTCAGTTATGCGTCTGACTTCAGCTTGGGTCATGATCTCATGGTTTGTGGGTTCAAGTCCTGCGTTGGGCTCTGTGCTGACAGCTCAGTGCCTGGAGTCTGCTTCCAATTCTATTTCTCCCTCTCTCTGCCCCTCCCCTGCTCATGCTCTGTCTCTGTCTTTCAAAAATAAATAAATGTCAAAAAGTTAAGACAAAAAGTAGGGGCGCCTGGGTGGCTCAGTCAGTTAAGTGTCCAGCTTTGGCTCAGGTCATGATATCACACTTCTTGGTTTCAAGCCCCACTTTGGGCTGTGTGCTGAAAGCTCAGAGCCTGGAGCCTACTTTGGATCCTGTATCTCCCTCTTTCTCTGCCCCTAACCCGTGTGTGCTCGCTCCCTCGCGCTCTCTCCCTCTCTCTCTTTCTTTTTCCCCGTCAAAAATAAATAAAAACATTAAATAAAAAAAATTTTTTTAATTAAAATTTGCCTTTAATGTAAAATATGGAAATTGAAAGCTGTAAAATTGTGAAAAGGACCCAATAATAAGTATAATACAGAAAATTCTTTCACAGAGATTTTAGCCTTACTATGCGCCTGGTACTTGAAATTTTGTCCTTCTGTAAATATGAAGACAGTAGTAGCTGGGAAGGATATAGGTATTATAGAAAGAACATGGACTTTGGAATTTGACAAATTTAGCTTGGAATCCCAGCTCCCACCGTTTATCCAGATACATTTCCTGGGTTATCTTTAGAACTATTTTTTGTAAGTTGAACGTGCTATTTATCATATAGATTAATTGTGGGAATTAGTATGTCTGTAGAACATCTAGTAGGATGCTTGACACATAGTTACTCAGTAGTTGGAAGATTTTGTTATTTTAAATTATATATTTCAGTCTAATATGTAATATTGTTTGCAGGTAGAAGATGGGCCATCTAGTGTAACAGTATTATCACATGAAGAAGATGCTATGTCATTATTTAGTCCATCTATCAAGCAAGGTAAAACTTTTATTTTCTAATCAAAATATTGCATTACAAGATTACTGCTACAAGCTAATCTGATATTATTGGACTTACAGTGTTCCTTTTTGCATAATTCATGTTTCATAGAAAGGTACCTGTCTTAAAATGATTTACTGCTTATTTTGTATTGAGAGAAGCAGGTTGAGATGATAGAAATTCTGTTTTGAATTGTTGAAA
This sequence comes from Panthera uncia, assembly GCF_023721935.1. Classification (NCBI taxonomy): domain Eukaryota; kingdom Metazoa; phylum Chordata; class Mammalia; order Carnivora; family Felidae; genus Panthera; species Panthera uncia. The sequence continues at coordinate 33,111,890 of NC_064814.1, forward strand.
CTTTCTCTCAAATAAAAATAGTTCTTATGTAAAATGAGATTTGAAGAGATCATCACCTTAAGGTCCCTCTCTGATCTGAAAACTCAACTTTATAAATTAGACTTGACTACAATTTTGTTGTCCTTTACTCTCTCACTCAAATTAGAAGAACTGTTGAAATTATTAATTTAACAAATATTTATCAAACAGGTTTTATATGTAGGGACTATTCTTAGCACTGAGGATACTGTGAAAAAGACTCCACTTTGAAAGTGTCTGACTAGTGCTCCTTGTGCTTGGAATAGAGAGGTGTGGCACATTATTTGTTTTACAAAATTTGTGTGGGAATGAGTGTAATTGCTGTCTTCTGCTTTCTCTAAATTTGGACCATCTCCCACATTCTGGAGCAATCTTTTGAGGTGGAGCTTTGAAATATTTTTTAATAAGTACCCTAGATGATTTTTTACACCAAATTTCAGAACTGCTCCAGTTAACTTTTAGAACTATCATGCAGAGGCACTTGGAAAGTGACTTTCATCTTTCTGAAAGTGAGGACTATTTCAAGTCATTTGATACACCAAGCATACTTCAGAAGGTTATACACCAAACTGTAATTTTTTTTCTTATATGAGAATGTAAAAGGAATTTAACTTCTGTTGGTATTTGTAATTTTTCTTAAGTAATCCTATATTTTTCCCTCTACAACTGGGGAGAGTAAAAAAAAAAAAAAAGAAAAGAAAAGGAAAATAAAATTCTAGAACTAAGGGGGCGCCTGGGTGGCTCACTGGTTAAGCGTCCGACTTCACTCAGGTCATGATCTCACCGCTCGTGAGTTCAAGCCCCACATTGGGCTCTTTGCTGACAGCTCAGAGCTTGGATCCTGCTTCAGATTCTGGGTCTCCCTCTCTCTCTCTGCCCCTCCCCTGCTCATGCTCTCTCTCTGTCTCTCCAAAAATGAATAAACGTTTAAAAAATTTTTTTTTAAATTCCAGAACTAAAATGAAAGCTTAACCAACAGGTAATATTTATTGAGTACTTCACTGCCTGGCACTGGACAAAGTGCTTTAGCTACATCCTTCATTTTTAATTCTTGTTATTACTAAGGTACAGAGAGGTTAAGTAACTTGTTCAGGGTCATATTGTTAGTGTCATAGTTGGGAATTCAAATTCATGATAGTCTGTCTGACTCAAGAGCCAGGGCACTTAATCATTGTACTATGTTTCTTTCTTTCAGGAAGATAGAAAACTAAAAATGTGGAAGATAGAAAAATAAAAGTGTGTGTGTGTGTGTACTATTGTCCTGTTAGTGTATATCTTTTTATTTGTTATATAAAATCAGAGTACTTAGCCATGTTATGGATTACATAGCCTTTAGTGAGCTTCCTGGAGAAGTTACTACATTTATTTGCAATTTTATTTCTATGAAAAAATTTCTAGATTTTAAGGAAATCACTGTTTCGTTTTTTTTTTTTTAATTTTTTTTTTTTTTTTTTAATGTTTATTTTTTTGAGAGAGACAGAGAGACAGCATGAGCTGGGGAGGGGAAGAGAGACGGGAGACACAGAATCTGAAGCAGGCTCCAGGCTCCGAGCTGTCAGTACAGAGCCTGAAGCGGAGCTTGAACTCCCAGACTGGGGAGATCATGACCTGAGCCGAAGTCAGACACTTAACCAACCAAGCCACCCAGGCGCCCCAAGCGAATCATAGTTTCTTATTGCAGAATAGGTTTAAGGTTAGATATCTAGTTTAAATAAATAGAATAATACTTATTTGGTCAGTAGTGGAATTTTTTATTTTGCCTTTTTGGTTGACGTGTAGATGCTCCACGCCCTACTAGTCATGCCCGCCCTCCATCAACCAGCTTGATTTATGACTCAGACCTGGCTGTCTCTTATACTGACCTTGATAATCTTTTCAATTCTGATGAAGATGAATTAACAGTGAGTATTCTATTAATGGCTAAGATTTATAATATCTTTTCCTTAATTTCATGTAGACTTATTTTTCAGAAGTGATGTGTGACTTGAACAGTACGTTTTGGCCCTGAAAAATAAGAAGTATTTTGGAATAAAATTTTATTAATTGGTTTCCTTTTTTTAAACTTATGTTTGAGCATTCTTGGCATAGTGTCACCCACAAACTATGTGTGGTTTTTTTAAATTTTTTTTATGTTTGGGATGTGTGATTAAGTTTAATTTGAACGCTACGATATATTTTTTTTCTGCAATCTTTAGGAGGCAGAATTATTTTCCTATTCTTTAATCCTCTCATTTGAGAAATGACCCTGGAATTGACTCACTTAGATAAGAATAATAAGTAGTTAACATTAAAATTGTATGCCTTGTCAATTTATTAAGGAATACCACTTCTTTTGAATATGTTTGTCATTATAACCATTATTTTAAGACAGCAATATACTATAATAATGAAAAAGGAAGAAGAGGTAGTATTTAATTTTGAACATCCATTTGCAGACAAAGGTGATTATAAAAGAAAACTTAAAATGAGGTTTGTTAGAATGTCAGATTAGTGAACTGAGTGCTGCATTATCATAAAAGGGAATTCCATTTTCATCTGCATAAAGGTAGCTTAAAAACATCTGTAGTACATTTGGTCTTTCTTGTCCTATATAATACATACTTTTTTATATAACATATACTTTTAATCCTCTTTTGTATATGATACACACTGTGTGTATTTGTGTATATATACACATACATACACATATAGGCACATTTGGTGTCTTCAATTAAGTGATATACAGCAGGTATAGCTGTACATAAACTAACATTTTATATCTCAAAATATAGTATATTTTAGAGAGTACCATTTACTAGGTAAATATATCCTTGAATTCTTTGGTACTTTTATGCTTCCTGTTACTATTCATGTATCAGCTATGGATATTGTGAGGTAAGAAGGTTGTAATTAGAACTGTTATGTTTATGACAAAGAGGCTAACAGGAGACTTGGAACCATGTTAGATATAACCAAATATAAAAACATTGGTGATAGATTGGAGTTAGTAAAACTTGGTTTGTTCAACGTATTAAAACTAATTTTTAGTTAGGTATACTGTTGTTTGTCATATGAGATCTTTCTGAAGTGTATGCTTTTGTTTTACGTGTTGCAGCATTTTTCTAGGGAGAGGAGGTTATTAAACAAGGTAAAAATATAAATTAGAATTCAGAGAGGTGATTGATTATATAGGAAAATTTGATGTATTTTATTTGAGGGGACAAATGTTTTAGGAGTATTTTTTACTAAAAAGCGGTTCTGTATTACAAATCCTTATTGCAGATTTCCGTTTTCTTTTTTTTTTTTTTTTTTTTTTATTTTAATGGGCTTTAAGTGGTAGGTTATTCTTCTGTGTTCTGAAAATATTAGTCATTTTTATTTGGAGGAACTTTTCCCTCTGTTAAATTGCAGGATTATCATATAAACAGACAAAATAATCTAGGTTCAGTGATTGTTTAAAATATGTTTTAGGTCTTTATAAATTGTTTCTAGTATCTAATATTTTGGCTCTAGCATAAATTCAAAATACTATATTTGATGAATGGGTTTGACCTTCAAGTTACATCTTAATGATCTTGGATCACATTGGATTTAAAATTTCAGATAAATATGTGTTTCTGTTTTTGTTAATAGCCTGGATCTAAAAAGTCAGCAAATGGAACAGATGATAAATCCAGCTGTAAGGAATCAAAAACAGGAAATCTGGATCCATTATCTTGCATAAGTAAGCTTCCCAAATCTGCTGCAGATAAATCCGTAACTTTTAATATGAATAAAATTCCCCACCCCTTTCTTTTAAACACAGATTAATTAACTTCTTTTTATTTAGTCTTATGTTAAAATGTGCACTTTATTAATTATAGGCACTGCAGATCTTCATAAAATGTATCCTACACCACCATCGTTGGAACAGCATATTATGGGATTTTCCCCAATGAATATGAGTAATAAAGAATATGGTAGTATGGATATAACACCTGGAGGAACTGTTCTAGAAGGAAATAGTTCTACTGTTGGAACACAGTTCAAAATTGAGGTTGATGAAGGATTCTGTAGCCCAAAACCTTCTGAAATTAAAGTAAGTATTTTATATTTCTGGAAAAATAGTTTACTACCAATATTTTCTTATAGATTTAGTTAGTTTGTTGCTATATTAAAAAATCTGTCATGATTCTCATTTTGTAATTAACAAATTTATAGGCTGAATAGTGGTGAAACTACAGAGAATGCATTTAAGAATACTTGGGCTGCTTCCATAATTTGGCTATTGTAAATAATGCTGCTATAAACAAGGGTGCATGTATCCCTTTGATTAGTGTTTTTGTAATTTTTGAGTAAATACCCAGTAGTGTGATTATTGGACTGTAGGGTAGTTCTGTTTTAAACTTTTTTAGGAACCACCACTGTTTTCCACAGTGGCTGCATCAGTTTGCATTCCCACCAACATTGTAAGAGAGTTCCTTTTCCTCCACATCCTCTCCAATACCTGTTTCTTGTGTTTTTTATTTTAGCCATTCTTACAGGTGTGAGGTGATATCTCATCGTAAGGGTTTTTTGTTTTTGTTTTCTTGTAAGTGAACTCCATACCATACATTGGGCTTGAACTCACAACCCTGAGATCAAGAGTTGCATGCTCTACCGACTGAGGCAGCCAGACTCCCCTCTCATTGTAGTTTTGATTTGCATAGCCATGATGATGAGTGATATTGAACAGATGAATGGATAGAAGATACACACACATAAGAATATTATTTAGCCATAAAAAAGAATTCGGTCTTGTTATTTGCAGTGACCTTGATGGAGCTAGAGAGTGTAATGCTAAGTGAAATAAGTCAGAAAAGGACAAATACCATATAATTGCACTCCTATGTGGAACTTACGAAACAAAGCAAATAAGCAAAGGGAAAAAAAAGACAAACTAAGAAACACTCTTAACTATAAAGAACAAACTGATGATTATCAGAGGAGTTTGGTGATAAACACTAGGTGATTTATGGAGTTGTTGAATCACTATATTGTACACCTGAAACTAATATAACACTGTATGTTAATTTTACTGGAAATAAAATAAAAAGAATGCATTTAAGAATAGAATAATAGGCACCTGGGTGGCTCAGTCAGTTAAGCATCTGGCCCTTGATTTCCACTCAGGTCATCTCTCGGTTCGTGAGATTGAGCCTCGCATCTGTCTCTGTGCTGATAGTGTGGAGCCTGCTTGGGGTTCTCTCTCCCTCTTTCTCTGTCCTTTCTCCCTCTTTCTCTGTCGTGTGTGTGCGTGCTCTCCCTCTCTCTCTAAATAAATAAATGAACTTAAAAAAAAAAAAAAGAATAGAATTATATTTACATTTTATTATTTTGTTTAAAGAGACGGGAAAAAAGACTAGATAGAGACAGTTTAGCTTTTTTCCCTTGGAAGATAAGATGGTGAAAGTCATGGTTTTTGTATTGTAGGATTTTTCTTATGTCTATAAGCCTGAAAATTGTCAAGTTCTGGTGGGGTGTTCCATGTTTGCACCTCTAAAAAGTCTCCCAAGCCAATGTCTGCCTCCTATCAAATTGCCAGAAGAGTGTATTTACCGTCAGAGTTGGACTGTTGGAAAATTGGAATTGCTTTCCTCAGGGCCTGCAGTGCCATTCATCAAAGAGGGGTATGATATAGATTTATGTTATTGGTATACTACAGGTGTGCTTATATAGCTTTAATTTTTTTTCATAGAGGTGCCTGCTTTGCTAGTATTTAGAAAAAAGATGCTGGGTTTTAAAGATTCTAAGAATTGTTTTTTGATCAATAAATTATAATGGTATTAGTTGGGTGTGGATAAATTGTTGGAAAATTTAAGTATTACTCATTGATTACTTGCTTTCATTTTTTTTTTGTTTTGTTTTTTGATTGTCTTCAGAAGCACTGTTTATTTTGCTCTAAAATTCTAAATGCCATTTGTGTATTTGCCATATCACATACTTCTCATATTTTAGTATCTGAAATTGGGGTGTCTTATGACATCTTTAAATGGCCATTGTCCCTTATTGCATGTAAACATCTCTGAAATTAGAAGTTTTTTTTGTTTTGTTTTTAACAGTGGCATCTTAGGATCAATGAAATATGGTTATTTGTAGTATAAGAACTATAGATAGTAAAGGTGGATGTTTAGGTGTGGATAAGTGTAAACAGATTTTATTTACAATATGGAGCTAGTTGGTTGGTCCACAGTCCACAACAGTCACCTAGAGTGGATTTATTAACCAGAAATACATTTTAATTCTACTTGTAATTTTTGCAGTAATTGTACTTTCATAATTATCAGTGTTACTGAAAAATACTGGACATTTTTTGTTCTGTTTCATATCACTAATATGTTCCTTTATGTGTTTAATTTTCTTTCACCTTGGTAACACTAGCGATGGAAGTACTATTGATCAAGAATATGGTCCTGCTTATACACCTCAGACTCATACTTCTTTTGGGATGCCTCCTAGCAGTGCACCTCCTAGTAACAGTGGAGCAGGAATTCTTCCTTCTCCATCTACACCTAGGTTTCCAACTCCAAGGACTCCAAGGACTCCAAGGACTCCTCGAGCTGGTGGACCTGCTAGTGCTCAAGGTTCAGTCAAATATGAAAATTCAGATTTGTATTCACCAGCTTCCACGCCATCCACATGCAGACCCCTTAACTCTGTTGAACCTGCAACTGTTCCTTCCATCCCTGAAGCACACAGTCTTTATGTAAACCTCATTCTTTCAGAATCAGTTATGAATTTGTTTAAAGACTGTAACTTTGATAGTTGCTGTATCTGTGTCTGCAATATGAATATCAAGGGTGCCGATGTTGGAGTTTACATTCCAGATCCAATGCAGGAAGCACAGTATAGGTGTACCTGTGGCTTCAGTGCTGTCATGAACAGAAAATTTGGAAACAATTCAGGATTATTTCTTGAAGATGAACTAGACATCATAGGACGCAACACAGAATGTGGCAAAGAAGCAGAAAAACGTTTTGAAGCTCTCAGGGCTACTTCTGCTGAACATGTTAATGGAGGACTAAAGGAATCTGAAAAATTCCCTGACGAGTTGATATTATTGCTACAAGATCAGTGCACTAATTTATTTTCACCCTTTGGAGCAGCAGACCAAGATCCTTTTCCTAGAATTGGTGTAATTAGTAATTGGGTACGTGTTGAAGAGCGGGACTGTTGCAATGACTGCTACCTTGCATTAGAACATGGACGTCAGTTCATGGATAACATGTCAGGAGGGAAAGTTGATGAAGCACTTGTGAAAAGTTCATGCTTACACCCCTGGTCCAAAAGAAATGGTAAGTATGCTAATGGAATAATTTTTGTTTCTTTTCCTTTAAGTAGGACTTTGCCTTTCTTTCTGAGGATAAAGTATTAAAGGCAGTTTTCCATGTAGCTAATAGAGACACTAAAATTTGGACTGAAAACTCCTTTAAGGATGACATTTTTAAAGGGAGAAGTTCCTAGCAGTTTAGTTTAATTTCACCAATAAAAGTATGGCTCTTGTAAATCTGTAATTATGTACTTATGTGGGAGTATAAAGGGTACTTTGTAGATGTTAATTAACAGAAAATTGCTAGTTGTCTGCTTTATTCAACATTCTTTCAATCATTAAATATTTACTGAGCACCTGATATGTGCCACACACTGTTCCTTTATAAAAGTGCAGCATTAAATGAAACAAACTTAGTTCCTGCCTTTTTGAGCCTATAATTTAGTGTAGAACATATAAACAAATGAAAAAAAAGTAATTATGTAATGATAGTGATAAATGGCTTTGAAGAAAAAGCAAGTGGAAAGGAGTGGAAAAAGACAGGAGGACACTATTTTATTTATTTAGGTAAGTACTTCATGATTTATTTTAATTAATTAAAGTGAGCTCTATACCCAGTGTGGGGCTTAAACTCACATCCCAAGATCAAGAGTCACATGCTCTACTGACTGAGCCAGCCAGGTGCCCCAGGTGTGTATGGTTATTTTAGATGTATGGTTAGGAAAAATATTACCGAGGGACAGCATTTGAGCAAAGTGCTACATAAAGTAAGGGAATGGAGCTATGTGGATAACTAGGGGAAGAGTGTTTCAGGTAGTGCAAAGACCCAGAGGGAGTAGTATGGTTAATATGTTTGAGGAACAGTAAGGAGACATTGTTGCTGGAATGAATTGGGTGATGGGGAGATTGGTCAGACATGAATCTAGGAGCTAGCCAAAAACCAAAATCATGTAGGGGTCTTAGGGACTGTGTAAAACCTTTATAGTTTATTCTAAGACTGATGGGAAGCTATAGGTTAGTTTTGAGCAGAGAAATAACACGGTCTTTTTTCTGTCTATTTTTTTAAAAGATCATTCTGGCTATTATGTGTTGTGAAGGTAAGAATAGAAGTAGATAGAATAGTTAGGAAGCATTTAGAAAGATGGTGTAAGATGATGGTAACTTAGACAAGATTGGAAGCGATGGAGATTAGTAGGTTCTAGGTATATTTGGGAAGTAGAACCTATAGGATTTGCTGATACATACAAGAAATGATGAGGCATCAAGGATAGCTTGAGCAGCAGGATGAATGATGGTTCTAATTATAGAGGAGGGAAACACTGGGAGAGGAGGTCAGGTACATATGTGGAGATAACAGTTTTAAATTCACAGGAGTGGTTGGGTCTGGAGATTAAAATTTTCTAGTGTAAGTTATCAGTGTTAAAATCTATGGAGCTGGATTTAACAACATAGAGAGTAACTAGAGAGAAGGATGGAACTGACATTTAGAGATGGAGAAGGGAAGGATCCAGGATTGGAAACCAAGGAAGTGGGAGGAAAACCAAGAGAGTAGGGTGTCCTAGAAGTCAAATAGGTACAATAAATGTTTGAAGAAGGAGAAAATGATCATCAGCGTCAAATAATGTTCTACAAGGTACAACGTCAAATACCAGCTGTGTAGAGTTTTAAGGATCTAGGGGCACCTGGGTGGCTCGATTGGTTAAGTGTCTGACTCTTGATCTCAGCTCAGGTCATGATCTCAAGATTTGTGAGTTCAAGACCCACACCGGGTTCTGTGCTAATGGTGTGGAACCTGCTTTTAAGATTCTGTCTCTCCTTCTCTCTGCCCCTTCCTGCTTGTGTGCGAACGCTCTCCCTCTCCCTCCCTCCCTCTCTCTCTCTCTCTCTCTCTCTCTCTCTCTCAAAATAAATAAACTCAAAAAAACTTAAAAAAAGAAAAGAAAAGCTAATGATTTAATCCATATTACATGCTTGGTACAGTGCTTGGAATATAGTACTGAATTAATTTAAGTTGCCATTATTATTATTAAAATAGATATTTAAAAAATTTTTTTTAAGTTTTTATTTATTTATTTTGAGAGACAGAGCACAGGTGGGGGGAGAGCAGAGAGAGAGAGAGAGAGAGAGAGAGAGAGAGAGAGAGAGAAAGAATCCCAATCAGGATCCACACTGTCAATGCAGTGCGTGATGCAGGGCTTGAACTCACAAATGGTGAGATTATGACCTGAGCTGAAATCAAGAGTCAGATGCTTAACCAACTGGGCCAGCCACCCAGGTGCCTCCAGATATTTTTCTTTCAGGCACAACCAACCAACCAACCAACGTACAGTTTTTTCAAAAGTTTATTTATTTATTTTGAGAGAGTGGGGAGCAGGGAGTGGCAGAAGGAAAGAGAATCCCAAGCAGGCTCCTCACTGTCAGCACGGAGCCTCCAGTGGTGGGGCTCAAACTCACAAACTGTGAGATCATACATGAGCTGAAATCAAGAGTCAAGACGCTTAAACTGATTGAGCCACCCAGGCACCCCAACACTTTCTATTAATTTTTTTTTAATGTTTATTTACTTTTTTCGAGACAGAGAATGAGTGGGGGAGGAGCAGAGAGAGAGGGAGACACAGAATCTGAAGCAGGCTCCAGGCTCTGAGCTGTCAGCACAGAGCCCGAAGTGGGGCTCAAACCCATGAACCGTGAGATCATGACCTGAGCCCAAGTTGGACCCTTAACCGACTGAGCCACCCAGGCGCCCCCCAACAGTTTTTAAAATATGTCTCAGTATACCACCTAACTTTTCTAATTTTTGACTGTTATACAGAAAATTTGCCTCCTTCAAAATGTGGTTTTTGGTAAGGATCTTTTCTAAGGTGGTATATGCCGTATAATAACTTCTCTATTTGGTCCATGAGTCATTTGCTAATTCAGTCATCTTTTTGACACATGCAAAACAATGTGCTTAGCATTCTGGGAGATACGATGAATCTCCTACACTCATTCATTCATTCATTTGTTTATTAATAATTTCATCTTATTTAAAAATTTTTAATGTTTGTTTATTTTTTAGAGAGACAGAGTATGACCAGGGGGAGGGGCAGGAAGAGGGAGACTTAGAATTCGAAGCAGTCTCCAGGCTCCACGCTGTCAGCACAGAGCCTGACACGGGGCTTGAACTTATGAACTGCGAGATCATGACCTGAGCCGAAGTCAGACCTCGGCTTAAGTTGCTTAACCGACTGAGCTATCCAGGCGCCCCAGGATAGTGGTTAATTTTAAAAAGCTGAGGGAGGGATAGGATAGAGAGAAGAACTTTGGTGATGTTCTAGTTCTTGGGTCATGAGATCATAGTTGTTCATAATATTATTAAAATTTGTGATATAAGATAGGAGGGCAATACATGGACCAGTGGTTAATATTTTGTTCATGACATAATTTGATGATTCATCAAACTCATTGTACTCAAGGACCAAGTTGAAAAAGGTATAAGTGAATGTTGTAGATGTTCAAAAAAAGGGCAGGATTGTTTTCAGCCGTAGGTGATAGTTAAGAATATAGGCTGTGGAGGCATTGTGGTGATCATTTTACAACATATGCAAATATTAAATCATTACATTGTGCACCAGAAACTAATGTTATGTCAATTTTACCTCTAATAAAAAATAAAAAAAGAACTTAGGCCAGATGCACCTCAAAAAAAAGAACCAACTTATTTTCCAAATAATAGAAAATATTGAGTCTTAATATGTTTTGTGTAACAGTAGACATTAATGTAAACCGAAACTGTACAACCATAAAGATAAATTTCATCCTCAGAACTTGTGTTAAGCTAATTCAAAACAAGCGTGCCTGGCTGGCTCAATTGGAAGAGCATGCCACTCTTGATCTCAGAGTCATGAGTTTGAGCCCCACATTGGGTGTAGAGATTACTTAAATAAATAAATAATTTTTAAGAATAATTTAAAACAAAAAGAGCAATGCCTTTTTATACATTTCAGTATAAAACAATGCTTTAAAAGCTAAATGTGTAATATTTATTGGAATGCTTTCATTAAACTACAGTAGCATCATGAAAGGAAAAGTCCTACATTAGGTAGGACCTTTGCCTAATTGTTTCCTCTGCCTGAGACAACTTTCCCCCACATATTTACATGGGTAACTGTCTTGTCTCCTTTAAATCTTCTCAGATACCATTTTCTCAGTATAAAATTGCAAACCCCTCTCCACATTCTCCATCCTGCTTGTTTTGTTTTTTTTCCATAGTGTGCATATTACCCTCTAACATACTAATTCATAATTTATTATTATTATCTCCATTAAATTTACCCAATGCAAATTCTGTGTAAGTGCAAGAATTTTTGTCTGGTTTGCTTGTTGATATATCCCAAATACTTAGAACAGTGCCTGGCATATGGTAGAGGTCCAAGGGGTTAAAATATTTGTTTGAAGGAATTAAAAATCTATAAACAACAGTTTGTATATTTTATTTTTTTATGTTTATTTATTTATTTTGAGAGAGAGAAAGTACAAGTGGGAGAGAGCCAGAGAGAGGGGGGAAGAGAGAGAATCTCAAGCAGGCTCCACACTGTCAGTGCAGAGCTCAACTGTCAGCATAGGGCTCGAACTCGCGAACTGCGAGATCATGACCTGATCAGAAATCAAGAGTGGGACGCTTAACCAAAAGAGCCATCTAGGCACCCCGGCAGTTTGTGCATTATAATGGTAATGTTAATTTTTTTTTTTCAACATCCGAAAACCTTTGTTCTAATTTTTTAAAAAATGCATACTTGCTGAAAAGAAAGGATCTAGACAATGAAAAAACCGAGAAGTAAAAATTACCCATATTTCTGCCCATCCTCACCATTACAAAATTCCAAGATAACTCTGATTTCAACAGCTTTATTGACTGCCATACCATACAATTCTCTCATTTATAAGTGTACAGATGGTTGAATGGTTTTTAGTTCAGGCATGCCTCGGAAACATTGTGCATCTGGTTCCAGACTACCACAATAAGGCGAATATCACAGTAAAGTGAGTCAAATGAGTATTTTGGTTTCCCAGTGCACATAAAAGTTACATTTACACTACACTGTAGTCTTATTAAATGTGCAGCAGCATTATGTCTAAAAAACGTATAACCTTAATTTTAAAATACTACATTGCTAAAAAATGCTAATAATCATTATCTGAGCTTACAGCAAGTCATAAATCTTTTTGCTGGTTGCCTCATTGTTGATGGCTGCTGACTGAGAGGATGGTGGTTGCTGAAGACTGAGAGGTAGCTGTGGCAATTTCTTAAAATGAGAACAACAGTGAAATTTGCCACATTGATTGAGTCTTCCTTTCATAAACAGTTTCTCTGTAGTAGGAGGTGCTGTTTGATAGCACTTTACCCACAGTGGAACCTTCAGAATTGGAGTCAGTCCTCTCAAATTCTGCTGCTACTTTACCAACAAAGTATATATGTGTGTGTGTGTGTGTGTGTGTGTGTGTGTGTGTGTATTTAGAATATGTAATATTCTAAATCCTTTGTTGTCATTTCAACAATCTTCAAAACATCTTCACTGGAAGTAGATTCTGTCTCAAAAATAAGAAGCAACTTCTCATCCATTAAAGTTTTATCATGAGATTCAAGCAATTCAGTCACATCTAATTCTAGTTCTGTATTTCCACCTCATCTCCACTGAAGTCTTGAATCTCTCAGAGTCATCCATGAGGGTTGCAATCAGCTTTTTCCAAACTCCTGTTAATGCTGTTTTTTGACCTCTTCCCGTGAATCACAAATGTTCCTAAGTGACATCTAGAGTGGTGAATCATTTCCAGAAGCTTTTCAATTACTTTGCCCAGATCCATCAAAGGAATCACTATCTATGGCAGCTACAACATTATGAAATTATTTCTTAAATAAATAAGACTTGATCCTTAATCCATGAGCCACAGAATGCATGTTGTGTTAGCAGGGATGAAAACAACATTAATCTCATTGTACTTCTCCATCAGAGCTCTTGGGTAACCAGGTGCATTGTCATTGAGCAGTCATATTTTGAGGAGATTGGGTGTGTTCAGGGTCGTATGGCTATAGACTGAGCAGTCATATTTTGAAAGGAATCTTTTTTTCTGAGCAATAGATCTCAGCAGTGGACTTAAAATGTTCAGTAAATCATGAGGTAAACGACGTGCTATCACCCAGGCTTTGTTCATTTTATAGTGCCAGGGCAGAGAGGATTAAACATAATTCTTTTTATTTTCTTTTTTTAATTTGTAAGGGCCCTAGGATTTTCAGAATAGTAAATGAGTATTGGTTTCAACTTAATGTCACCAACCACATTAGCCCTTAACAAGAGAGACAGCAAGTCCTTTGACTTGGCATTAACTTCTCTCTAGCTATGAAAGCCCTAAATGATATCTTCTTCCAATAGAAGGTTGTTTCATCTGCATTGAAAAATCTATTATTTGGGGCTCCTGGGTGGCTCAGTCAGTTAAGCGTCTGACTCGATTTCGGCTTAGGTCATGATCTCGTGGATTATGGGATCAAGCCCATGTCAGGCTCTGTATTGACAACATGAGGCCTGCTTGGGATTCTCTCTCTCCCTCTCTCTGTCTCTCTCTGCCACTCCCCAACTTACGCTTGCTCTCTAACTCTCTAAATAAATAAATAAACATTAAAAGAAAAATCTATTTAGTGTAGCCATCTTCATTAATTTTCTTAGCTAGATCTTCTGGATAACTTGCTGCAGGAAGTTAACTTAAACAGCCTTACTGCTTCACCTTGCAGTTTGGTGTTATGGAGATGGCTTCTTTGCTTAAACTTCATGAACCAACTTCTGCTAGCTTCAGACTTTTCTTTGGCAATTTCTTCACTTCTCTTCAGCCTTCACAGAATTGAAGAAAGTTAGGGTCTTGCTCTGGATTAGGCTTTGGCTTAAGGACATGTTGTGTTCTATCCAGAACACTAAAACTTTCTCCATATCAGCTAACAGGCTGATTTTTTAAAATCATTTGTTCACTGGAGTAGCACTTGTAATTTTCTTCAACTTTTCCTTTGCTTTCACAATTTGGCTATTTGGTGCAAGAGGCCTAGCTTTCAGCCTGTGTGGGCTTTCAACATACCTTCCTCACTAAGTTTAATCATTTCTAGCTTTTGACTTAAAGTACAACTCTTCCATTCACTTGAATACTTAGTGGCCACTGTAAGGTTATTAATTGGCCTAATTTCAATATTGTTGTGTCACAGGGAATAAAGAGGCCCAAAGAGAGGGAGAGAGGGGGAAAAGCCAGTTGTAGGGCAGAACACACACAACATTTATTAGGTTTGTCGCCTTATGTGAGAATGGTTCGTGGTGCCCCCTAAATTTATAAGAGTAACATCAAAGATCACTAATGGATCACAGATCACCATAACAAATGTAATAACAATGAAAAACTTTGAAATATTGGGAGAATTACCAAAATGTGACACAGGGACATGAAGTAAGCAAATGCTATTGGAAAAATGACACCAATAGACCTGCTCGTTGCAGGGTTGCTACAAACTGTCAGCCTATTAAAAAAAAAATGCAGTATTTGTGAAACACAGTAAAGCAAGGTATGTATTCATGGAGTTGTATAGCCATCATCAGTCAATTTTACATTTCATCACCATGAAAAAGAACCTCATACCCATTAGAAGTTCCCTCCAAACCCTCCCTTTCCATGCCAGTCAACTACATTCTCTCTATATGAAATTTTTTTTAACATTCATTTTTTGAGAGACAGAGTGTGCGTGGGGGAGGGGCAGAGAGAGAGAGGGAGGACAGAATCAGAAGCAGGCTCCAGGCTCTGAGTTGTCAGCACAGAGCCTGATACGGGGCTTGAACTCATGGACCACAATATCATGACCTGAGCTGAAGTTGGACATTCAACCGACTGAGCCACCCAGGTGCCCCTACATTCTCTGTATATAGATTTTTTAGTACATTTTGCATAATCATATACCGTAGTCTTTTATGATTGATTTCTTTCACTTAGCATAGTGTTCTCAAAGATCATCCATGTAGCATGCATTAGTACTTAATTGCTTTTTTTTTTGAAAAAAAATTTAAAGATTTATTTTGAGAGAGAGAGAGAGCATGAGCAGGCGAGGGACAGAGAGAGGGAAAGAGAACGAATCCCAAAAAGGCTTTGCACTGTCAGCTTAGAGCCCAGTGGGGGCTCAAACTTCCAAACCGTGAGATCATGACCTGAGCTGAAATCAGGAGTTGGGTGTTCAACCAACTGAGCCACCCAGGCTCCCTGTAATTGCTTTTTATTGCCAAATAATACTCTGTTGTATCCAGGTATACCATACTTTATTTATCCTTTCATCTGATGATGGACATTTGGAGTGTTTCTACTGTTTGGCTATTACGAATAATGCTGGTATGAACATGTGTGTACAAGTTTTTATGTGAACATGTTTTCATTACTCAATGGGTGGACTTGCTGGGTCATAGAACTCTGTTTTACCTTTTGAGGAACTGCCAGGTGTTTTCCAAAGCACCATTTTACATTCCCACCAGCAGTGTGTGGGGGTTCTCCTTTCTCCACATCCTCATTAACACTTGTCATTTTGTGTCTTTTTTATTACAGTCATTGTAGTGACTGTGAAGTATTATCTCCTTGTGGCTTTGATTTGCATTTCCCTAATGACTTTTCATGTGCTTGTTGTCCATTTGTATGTCTTTGGAGAATTATCTTTTCAGAACCTTTGTTCATTTTGTAATTAGACTTTTTATCCTTTCATCATTGAGTTGTAAGAGTTACTATTTTTTTAACTTTTTATTTTTGAGAGAAAGTGTGAGACGGGGAGGGGCAGAGAGAGAAGGAGACGCAGAATTCGAGGCAGGCTCCAGGCTTTGAGCTGTCAGCACAAAGCCCAATGCAGGGCTCAAACCCACAAACCACAGGATCATGACCTGAGCCGAAGTCGAATGCTTAACCGACTGAGTCACCCAGGTGCCCCTATAAGTTCTTTACATGTTCTGGATACATGTCCCTTGTCGGATACATGATTTGCAAATGTTTTCTCCTGTTCTCTGGGTTGTCTTTTCACTTTGTTAACAGTATGCTTTGAGGTAGAAGAGTTGTTTGTTTTTTTTAAGTTAATTTATTTTAAGAGACAATCCTATGCAGGCTCCGCACTGTCATCACTGAGCCTGACGTGGGACTTGAACTCACAAAACATGAGATCATGACCTGAGCTGAAACCAAGAGTTGGATGCTTAACCAACTGAGCCACCCAGGTGCCCCAAAGCAGAAAAAATTTTAGCTTTAATGAAGTTCAGCATACTTACTCTCTCATTGCTTGTGCTTTGGCATCCCATCTACAAAGGCTTTTTCCTAACCCTAAGTCATGAATATGTATTCCTGCGTTTTTATTTCTAAGAGTTTTATACTTGTAGCACTTCTATATGGGAGTATAATAAATTCCTAATTAACTTTTGTATTAGGTGTAAGGAAGGGGTCTAGCTTTATTCTTTTGCATGTGAATATCTACCTGTCAACAGAACCATTTGTCAATAAGATTCTTTCCCTGTTAATTTGTCTTGATGCCCTGTCAAGAATAAATTGACCATAAATGTGAGATTTCTGGGTGTTCAGTAATGTTTCTACTGATTTATGTGCTGTCTTTCATGATCCCTCTTAAAAATTGTTTTATACCCTTTTAATCATTGCTTTCCAAACAGGCTTCAGCTTAAATAGAGACTTGGCACTTGTCACTATATACGTTTATATTCTTTTTCATGTCTGTCTCCCCCACAAGATTATAAGATCCCTCAAGATGTAAATAAGAATTAATTTACACAGTATATTTCTTGCAGCTAGCATAATTCTTGGCCCATAATAGGTCTTAAATAAATATACTTTCTAAAAGAATGAAAAAGTATTCAAAATACAAATTCCTGAGCTAAACCCAGGTCAGAATTTCTCAGGGTAGCTCTGCATATGTTTTTAAAAAGTTCCCATGTGATTATGACAAACCACCTTAGCCAATAGCAACTTTTTCTAGATTTCATTTTATGTGAATACACATTTATATTTTATACTATTTGTGTAAAATATCCTCTGTAGATAGTTTTATAACTTGCTTTTGCTTTACCAGTGTGTAAGTCAGTCCATTTCAGACAGCTCTGTTGTTACTTTACTGACTATATATTCTATTGTGTATACAGTAGTTTATTTAAGCGTAATAGTTATTAAGCAGTATATTTGAAATTAAATTACTTCTAATTCATATGCTATTTAGATATAGGGAATGAAAGCCAGATATAATAAATTAGGCAATTATAATAATGAACTAAAGTTAAATGACTAACTGTAAAAGTACTCAAGCATGTTTAATGCTACAACTAAACCTACTGGGGGAGCAGATTAAGTATATCAGTAACATTTAGTGATTTTTTTTTTTTTAAAGCCTTTTGATATTTAAGAGCAACATCTTTCATACCCATTCTGATAGTGGGTCAGAAATGCAGGTCATGATAATGTGATAATCTATAAATCTGTAATCCAGGTTTACAAAATATCTGTGGATATTATAACACTTTTTATAGTGTGAGCAAGTTATCTGTTACTGTATAAGTTTTGTATTTCAAAATTGTTACGGTTTACTTTCCAAATTAAATTTTAGTCAATGTAACTAGTCTTCTCTATCAGATCATTTTACCATAGTGGTAGTAACTAAGGTACACAATTTATAACTCATTTCACTGTGAGGTAGAGTTCTTTCTCCTAAACTACCAAAACTACCATCCAAAACAAATGCAAAAAGGAAGAAATTTTTTGATTAATTTATAAATTGGTTAGTGAGCTAATGATTAACTTTTTTATGGAGATGAGTTACAATAACTTTCATTACATCTGTTCATTGGTAAGGATCTAGAAGAACCATTTCTACAGATCATTTGAGATCAAAACCAATACAGTTTTCTGCACAAACAGATGCTTGATCTTGATGATGAAAGTTGAACTTTCTTTCATGTATTTGTTTTTTTAAGATTTTATTTCTTGGGGTGCCTGGGTGGCTCAGTCAACTAAGTGTCTGACTTCAGCTCAGGTCATGATCTCACGACCTGTGGGGTTGAGCCCTGTGTCAGCCCTGTGTCAGGCTCTGTGCTGACAGCTCAGAGCCTGGAACCTACTCAGGATTCGGTGTGTCTCTATTTTTCTGCCCCTCCCCTCCTCTCAAAAATAAATAAACATAAAAAAAAAAAGTTCTTTGTGTTGGCAATAGTAATTCTTATTTTTTTCTTTTTTAATGGTTGTAGATGTGAGTATGCAGTGCTCACAGGATATACTTCGAATGCTCCTATCTCTTCAGCCAGTTCTTCAGGATGCTATTCAGAAAAAAAGAACAGTAAGGCCTTGGGGAGTTCAAGGTCCTCTTACTTGGCAACAATTTCATAAAATGGCTGGCCGAGGCTCTTATGGTAAGTAATTTATAGTAATGTGTATTGACTGGTTTTATTTTAGTCCTCCATTTTTGTGCCTAACTTAGAATAAGCACATTCATCTTTTTAAAATATTTTTGTAGCATTTGCTTGGCTTAATGCCAGTGTGGTCAGTCCTAACCTTTGTTAGTTTGAACATTTCCAACATTCAGTTTACTGGGTTCTCCAACCCCTCTTCAGAAAGAACAGCCTCACCTAGATCTATTTATACAGGCTAGACTGACCAGTGAGATTTTATGAAATCTAAGATTTTTGAAAGAAAGAATCGTACTGCCAAAATTTTTTAAAATGAACATTGCTTTCGTTGCAAATTATCATTTTACAAAATTGAATGAAAAATAGGGCCAATGGAGGGGATAATAGTAGTGATAAAAGACCCCGAGTTCTTCATTTGCACAAAAGGGGGGAAACGAGAAGAAATTTGCTGGTTGTGGGAGTAGCAAAGGAATACTCAATGTGGTACACAGTTAGAGGCACCTGGCTGGCTCAATAGGTGAAGCATGTGGCTCTTGATCTCGGGGTGTGAGTTCAGGTCCCACATTGGGTATAGAGATTACTTAAAAATCTTTAAAAAACATATACATATATATATATGTATATGTATATGGTACACAGTAGATTTATGGTCATCTGTAAAGAAAGAGAACGTTCAAAATCTTGAAACTATTGGGGTGCCTGGGTGCTTCAGTTGGTTAAGCGTCCTACTCTTGGTTTTGGGTCAGGTCATGATCTTGCAGTTTCATGAGTTTGAGCCCCACGTCAGGCTCTACGCTGTCAGCTCGAAGCCTGCTTGGCATTCTCTCTCTCCCTCTCTCTCCCCCCCCCTCTCTCTCTCCCTCTCTCTCTCCCTCTCTCTCTCTCTCTCTCTCCCTCTCTCTCCC